>NC_073692.1:437079259-437140353 GCF_029784155.1 Uranotaenia lowii | reverse complement strand
CTTTCAAAATAGAGTGATGAAATAAATATTCATGTATCGGATAAGATCCGTAAGTACGTGATAATACTAGAAATTCTGCTTGTATGCATTGGTATTTCACCAATCATTGATTGCCACAAAGATGGTAAAACGACTAGGTATAATCGAAACAAAAAAAAATTATAATCGAATTTATAGTTATAACAACGAGAACATCGAAAATTTTTTCTTTTGACTGATTATCATCTCAACAACTTTTCATTCATATCAAATTTGGTTTGTGACCTTCGCACAAATCAATCTCGATTTGACCTTCATCTCAACAAATCAAACTGGACTTGTCCTCTCGCAAGTCTTCTTTTGATTGATCATCATCTCACTAACTTCATTAATATCAAATTTGGTTTGCGACCTTTGCACAAATTAAATTGGACTTGACCTTTCGCAAGTCTTCATTTGACTGAACATGATCTCAATAACTTTTAATTCATATCAAATTAGGTTTGTGACCTTCACACAAATCAAACTGGACTTGTCCTCTCGCAAGTCTTCTTTTGATTGATCATCATCTCAATAATTTTTCGTTCATATCAAATCTGGGTTGTGACCTTCACACAAATTAAACTGGACTTGACCTCTCGCAAGTCTTCTTTTGATTGATCATCATCTCAATAGCTTTTAATTCATATCAAATTTGGTTTGTGACCTTCGCACAAATCAATTTGGACTTGACCTCTCGCCAGTCTTCTTTTGGTTGATCATCATCTCAATAACTTTTCATTCATATCAAATTTGGTTTGTGACCTTCGCACAAATTAAATTGCACTTGTCCTCTCGCAAGTCTTCTTTTAATTGATCATCATCTTAATAACTTTTCATGGTTAGATATACAATTTTGTTTGTGACCTTAACACAAATAAAACTGGACTTGTCCTCTCGCAAGTCTTCTTTTGATTGATCATCATCTCAATAGCTTTTCATGCATATCAAATTTGGTTTTTGACCTTCGCACAAATTAAACTGGACTTGACCTCTCCCAATCCTTCTTTTGATTGATAATCATCTCAATAACTTTTCATGCTTATGAAATTTGGTTTGTGACCTTCGCACAAATCAAACTGGATTTGACCTCTCGCAAGTCTTCTTTTGACTGAACATCATCTCAATAACTTCATGTATATCAAATATGGTTTGTGACCTTCGCACAAATAAAACTGGACTCACTTCTCGCAATTATTCTTTTTATTCATTCCCCTTTCGATCATTTTAAACTTTGTTTCTGAACTCAAGCACAAACCGAAATTTTCTTCTTATTAAAAATTGATATTATGTTCTGTTACCTTCAGTGTTCATGTTCAGTAAAATAAACATGATTATTACCAAACCAAATCATATCGCTAAATTTTTGTTGTTATTCATTTTCGTTGTTTTGATATATTTCAAAAACTAAAGATTTCTCCTTCACGCAATATTATATATTTATTATTATCATTATTTTTTATGTTTAAGTTAACCATTCCAAAATCGATAAATTAAGTTCAGAGTCTCCCCAAACTTCAGACCTAATTGTTGTTCGTAATAAGTTTACGTTTACACAGTCCGCCATGCCTGAGCGACGAAGAAAGTGAATCCAAATCCTGTTCTTCAAGAGATCCGACATTATTGAAAATTCTTTTTTTTTTTTGCTTTTGTAGTGCTAGACTATTCAAATGCACATTAATCAAGCAGAATTTCATAATCACAACCATAGAATAACAAAATCGCTCAAAGGGAGAAACGAGTTGATAATGTATCAACACGATAATCGACATTCACAGTTTTTAGCATTTACACTATCATCTTCAGCGATTGTTGAGTTCAAAATGCTATAAGGTACACCGGGGTAAGTTGGGACGCGGGGTAAGTGGGGACGGTGGCTATTAAAACAATACTATCAACTATTTTTTCAAACTTTTAATGCAGAATGTTAAATTTACTTGTAATCTATCCAATAACTGTAAAAGAGACACGGTTCTGACAATAACGGATGTTTACGATGACTTTTCGTAAATTTTCTATTTTTAACTACGATGTGGAGTTGATGTGCATCTTTTTCAATCGCGAATTTCTCGTAAACTAGCTGGCTCTTGACGAAAAACTCTACATGGAAACAATCCTTACATTCCTAACATTAGAACATTAGAACAATCCTAACATTAGAACTTACTAGGAGTAAAATACGTCTGGCCTGGTAGAGGCGGTGCTATCCTTGTAAAACAAACAGATACTTCTAAACCAGATGTTATTAAAACAAAACTTGAAATGAACCATTTTATGAGCAAGCACATCACTCAAGGAAAAAGCGTTTCATCAATTCCCAAGGAAACCCCATCTCCTAAACGCAAAAGGAATAATGATTCAGAATTAAAATAAATTTTATTTGTAAAAGGTCTTGTGATTACCTTTTATATAAATAATTTAATGGATAATCTAATTAATGTATACCATGACAATGTCGATGATTTTAATTTAAGAACTTGTGATAACAATTTAGGAAATTTAAGAGTTTTGCAATGGAATATATGTAGTATGAATAGTTTAAATAAGTTTGACTGTGTGTTGCAGACTATTGAACATTTAAATGTCTGTATTGATGTAATTGTTATTTGTGAAACTTGGGTTGCGAAGCATAATTGTAATATTTATAACATTCCAGGATACACCTCGATCTTTTCTTGCCGTGACCAGTCCTATGGAGGTCTAGCTATGTATATTAAAACAAATTTAAAGTTCAAAATTACTGAAAATAAGGTCATTGAAGGTTTCCATAGGATAAGCATTCAAATATCTTTGAGTGGTCAAGTTTTTAGTGTTCATGGCATCTATAGACCACCCGCATTTCCATTTAACTCATTTTGCGATCAAATTGAATCCTTGTTAGCGTCTGTTGCCGATAACCATTCTTGTCTTATTGTAGGTGATTTTAATGTCCCCATAAATTTAACCAATTTAAATACAGTTACGAAATATAAGTCGATTTTGGAATCCTTTGGTTATGTTTGCACAAACTCCTTCCCCACTAGACCAAAAACTAATAATATTTTAGACCACGTCATTTCTAAGCAGATTGATCTAGGCCGACTGAAAAATGACACTATTTTTACTGATGTGAGCGACCATTTACAGGTTATTACATCCTTTAAGTTATCAAGTAATAAACAAATGGCAACTTTAACGAAAGAAATTACTGATCATTGTAAACTGAACAATTTATTTTTGAATTATTTGAATAATGTTCAACTACCAGATAACGTGAATGTTGGTTTGCAAGATATCACAACATCTTACAGCCATTTTCGATCAATGTCTACTAGGACAATAAAAAAAAATGTAAAATTGAAAGGCAACTACTGTCCATGGATGTCACTAGATCTTTGGACACTCATAAAAATTAAAAACAACTATTTAAAACGTTCTAAAAGGCACCCCGATGATGTCCAACTAAAACAAATGTTGAGTCATATAAATAAAAAATTGTATTTAAAAAAACAGGAATGCAAAAAGTTATATTATGAACGTTTACTGAACAACACACCACATTCGAAGCTTTGGAGAAATATAAACACCCTCATGGGTAAAAACAAACCAACCACATCAATCAACCTGTCTGATGAAGAAGGCAGCACTACCAACAATTTAGAAGTTTGTGAAAAATTAAACAGGCACTTTTCCACAATTGGCAAAAGGTTAGCTGAGGAAATTCCAATTGACCCTGGCTCTGACCATTTATCCCGTATTGAACATGTACAAAATACAATATTTCTACATCCAGCTACTGTGAATGAGGTAAGGGTAGTCATTCTATCCCTTAAAAATAAGAAGGGCTGTGGACCTGATAATTTCCCAGTAAGTGTCTTAAAAAATTACCATGACAAATTCTCTATCATACTTAAGGAATATTTTAATTACATTTTAGAGACTGGAATTTATCCTGAATGCCTCAAAATCGCAAAAGTTATTCCTGTTTTTAAGGCTGGCGATTCCCATGATATAAACAACTACCGTCCAATATCTACCTTAAGTGTTTTTAGTAAAGTGTTTGAAAAACTTCTTGTGACCAGAATTGTAAATTTCCTGAACCAGCATGACATACTTTATAAGCTGCAATATGGTTTCAGATCCGGCTCGAGCACACTAATTGCCATCTCAGAACTAGTCGACTCCATTATTTCTAAAATTGATTCCAAAAATATTGTGGGAGCATTGTTTTTGGACCTTAAAAAAGCTTTCGATACATTGAATCACGAAATATTACTATCCAAACTAGACAAATATGGAATAAGAGGAACAGCTAATAATATCCTTCGCAGTTACTTAGAGGGGCGGAAGCAATTTGTAGTGATTGAAAATACCAAAAGCGTGGTAAGAAATATTGATATAGGTGTACCACAAGGTAGCAATATAGGTCCGTTACTTTTTTTGTTGTATGTTAATGATCTCTGTAACTTACCATTAAAAGGCACAGCACGCCTATTCGCTGATGATACAGCAATTTTCTACTCAGCAGCATCTACTGATATTATCATTCAACAAATTGAAAATGACTTGAAATTGTTATCTAAATATTTTAATACCAACTTGCTCTCACTCAACTATACGAAAACCAAATACATGTTATTTCATTCTTCACATAAAAGATTACCTCCGAATATTGACCCAACGATAAATGGAAATGTTATTGAGAGGGTAAAATGCTTTAAATATTTAGGAATCTACCTAGATGAAACTCTTTGTTGGAGTCGTCACACAGAATATCTAGAGAAAAAAGTTTCTCCTCTTTGTGGTATCCTATGGAAATTGAGAAATTTTGTGCCTCAACATGTTTTATTGAAATTTTACTTTGCGTTTATTCACTCTCATATTAACTATCTTATTATGATATGGGGAAGAGCTTCCTTGTCAAATTTACAAAAACTTCAAACTCTCCAGAATAGATGCTTAAAAAATATTTATAGACTACCGTTGCTCTTTCCTACCCAACAGCTCTACACCTTAAGAGCCCATAACATTCTTCCATTAAAAGATCTTTGCGATTTACAAACTGTAATATATGTCTACGACAATTTACACACAAGTTTCAGTAATCAAAACATCCATTTTACAACGGGATTGCGTACTCATAACACTCGCCAGTCAGATTTTTTACAACGAAGCCGATCCGTGACATCCTTAGGTCAAAAAAGAATATCATTTATTGGTCCAACTAAGTACAATGCCTTGCCTAATGAAATAAAAACCATCAACAACCGTTCCACGTTCAAAATCAAAGTAATACAGCTATTAAAAGAAAAATTGAGTCGTTAAAAACCGATCGATCAGTGACCAGTTTTCTTCTTTTATAATTAATTTTTGTAGCAATTTAGTTTCTTTGTGTGTTCTTTTTTTTTTTTTTATTAATTATTTAAATTATAATGTCTTATTTGATTAAATGTTTGCTTAGTAGTATTAATATCAAATAGTGGATCTCTTTAAAGGAAATCTGTTTTCCATTGAGATCCATGTAGTATTTAATTTAGTATTATCATTACATTTCCTCGCACTAAATTTAAACATTTCAGTTCTCAGCATGAGTAAAATTTTGCCCGCGTTTTTTATTAATTTTTGTTGCTGCCAGACATGCTGAGAACAGTAGCGTCCATTACCAGGGGGCTCTAATGAGCTTTTTGGTGTGGGGGAGTGTGGTGGGCCGCTACAAAAAAAAAAAAACAACAAGTTAGAAAAAGAAACGGCGATTAAAAATTAAGAAAAAAGAGTTTATTTTCAAAAATCTAAAATATTGTCTCCAAACCCTACCTGGGGTAAGTGGGGACGGCTTCAAACATACTTGATGGTTAGATATTTTTTAAATTTTCTCTCCTTCATTCAATACATTTTAGCTTTATTTAGCATACGAACCATGAAAAGTTGGGAAAAAACTTGTGTTTTCTGGAATAGGCATAAATTTTCGATAAAAGCGGATCTCGTGTGTGCAACATAAATTACACACAATTATCACTACCATGAACTTTTTTCCAAAATTTTTGACGGTTCGAGCAATAAAGTAACGTATTCAACCAAGAAAACACAAGTTTGTTGAAAATTTCCTGAGAAATCAAAGGGAAAATCTACCGTCCCCACTTACCCCATAAAGCGGGGTAAGTGAAGACACCAGCAGTCCATAACACTTCACGTGATAACTTTTTTCGCTTTTCGTTTATCAAGCTCATCTCTTCAGCATTTGTAAACAACATGTTCTGCATCACATTGAATGCAATTTTATCAAAATTGATCAACTGCTGATTTTTTAATGATTTTTTAAAGTTGAACTATACGAAAAACCGTCCCCACTTACCCCGGTGTACCTTAATATATTGTTTTTAGAACTGTCCCAATAAGCATTCCTTGCAATACTTAACTCAACTAAAAATACGAAGTTTTAAATATCAAACCGTTTTTTTTCCATTCAAATATTTTTATAGTTGAAAAGCATTTTGGATTTGACGATTTAAGGTGGATGTGAGTAGCCAATCAAGCTAAGCTAAGCTATATACACTATATCATCTTCAAACTTATAACAGAACTAGCTGATTTTACCCGGCCTTACTCGGGTTCGCATAAAATATAAATCAAAATGAGTCGTTGGACTTTTCGAAATTTTGGAAGCTTTGTATTCATCATTAGATATAAGAAATTTCGCCAATTTTAGGCCATGTGAGCTATGTAAGTTTTGTTAGTCTTTTTTATGTTTTGATTGAGAATATTTATTGTTTTCCTCGTGTTCATAATTTAAAAAAAATTGTTTGTATTTAAAGAAATCTAAACTATTTCCCTAGAATGCTTGTTCATCCTATCATAACAAACATTTTTTTCACCCACCATTTCTAAGGAAGCTTGAATAGCATTTACCTGATATCTTCAGCTGATTAAACTGTTTTTTTTTACTTTCACATCCCCCATTCAATATAAACTTCTTTTGGAAATCATTCCAATTTTCAAGTTACATGATCTCCCTGTACAATGGTATATTCAAGTTTTAGTTACTTAGAAATTTTCTAAAAAGACTTTCGAATCTTGTTGAATTATGTTCAAAACTCACATTGCATGTTTTCAATTGTATGTGTCTTTTTAAAATCACACTGCTTTATGAGTACTTGTTCTTAAACGTTAAAAGTTCCACTAATAGTTTTTTAAAGTTATCGAGAACAAACTATCTCTGAACCGAAGTTACCATTATAATGCTATGAAATAGATTCCATTTGAGTTATATTTCAATGTTTCCATTGTTGGACACAATCATCTCATTAATTATTGTGAAAAGTGATCAATGTTATCAAATCACATTGATGACCAAAAATGACTCAAAAGTTAGAGATTTGCCAATGAATGTGAATTGTATAAAACTCAAAACCTTAGATTTAATTTCTTACTCAATTTTCTAAACTCCCGTTTGAATTCCTCGAAGGCTATCTAAGAGGCTGAAAGCCGAATCTAATAAATTTTTCTTTCTCTATGAAAAATCCCATAAATATTAAAATGGTTGGCTCTTAAAAGCTGGAATTTATGAAAATCGGTTCAAAAGTTTGCTACGAATCGGTAATTATCTTGCGAGATTAAAAGGCGCAAACTATACCGTCGGCACTTAAGCGCCATCCACTAAGAGTAGATGTGCCAACGGTCATCAATCAGTTAGCCCGGACTCTTACCCCAGGGGGGGACAATTTAAATTTGCGCGGATCTCGTTTGTTGAAACTAGGCAATCTCAAGGGAAATATCGGAAGTATAGCGAACAAATTTTGGAAGTAAAATAAACTTACCGACGACGCGCCAATCACTTCCGTCAAGCGTCTTAGCGCAGACCTTCAATTGGCCTCCAAGGACCAGGTTCAACAACCAGTAGGCACTTCCGCTATCCGATATTCCGTTAACCGAACCGAATGCACAACAATAACGTGTCGGAGACTACCAGCTTCAGCAATTATTAGATTTCCGATTCTATATTCCAACGACTACGGACTACGAATTTTCCGATTTCTGAGCGACTTTTCCAATCAGTGTCTCGAATATAAGAGACCGGTTTTCAGTTTCCCAGCTAGCAAGAAGGCTTCCCGATCGCATCCCCCTATGAGGTTGGCTTCGGGTTTTTGCCAAGACAATGCTAGTAGATCGCGCGCGAAATTCCAGCATTTCTTCTCAGCGGTTGTATGTACGCTACACCGACAAGCCATTTTACTTCTGGTAGCCCTCTTGACGTCGGATCGTGAAGTTCAATCCGCTTCAACAGGGCCGGTTCATTATTCGCTACCTAGAGATATTAAACTTGAGATTGCCAGTAAAAAGAATTCAAATATAAACATAAGTTGCAACGCAACATTACCCCCCTCTTAAAAGAAATGACATACGATCGTTAACGCGGTGCGCTTGCCCATAAAATTCAGTTGCCACTCCTGTGTGGTCTTGATTAAATTAATTGGATTTCAACAAGAATTCAAAGTGTTTCAATTAAAGCTTAAATTTAATACAAAATAATTACCGATTAACTAAGCAAGTTCCAATTCATACCAATTCGGGGTCATATACGTTCATCGTGGTAAACCACTCCGTCTCTATTTCATCCATCGGTAAACCGAGGAGTTACTGACCTTCAACGTCGTCGACTCGGGTCTCCAGCGAAAAAGTTGAATTTGGAAGACGCTGAATTTTAATGGCATGACGATTATGAAAATTATTCTACTTATACTCTATTAGTTCATTCAAATCTAGGTAATTAGAAATAAAACAAAAATAATAAGCGACCAAAAAAAACTACCACCTATTTTAAAAATACAAGCTAAAGTTTAAAACAAATTTAGGCATCAGCTAGGTAGTCGTTCAAACATTCAAAAATCTTCGGTTATATACCGCCGTTCCCGAGGTCAGATGAATCCAATCTCTGGAACGCTTGTATGACCGTGGCTCCCTTGTTCCAGATTCGAAGACCGAAGTCGAGGCGGTGATTGAGTCTTGCAAGCATAGGAATACTTCCCCCAACATCCTCAGCTTCATTCCGGAAGGGGTTACACACACACGAGCCCCAAAGAGCTCTAAATGATTGAATAGCTATCTAGAATTCCTAATCTTCCAAGTTCCTCTAGTATTTTGGTTCTACCATTCGATTTAACCCAACCAAAATTATTGTTTCACACTTAAGTTTTAAAAGCGCAATTAAAATTGTCACCCTTGAAACTATTGCATGGCCGTGGCTCCCTTGCTCCAGAATTTAAGTCCGAAGTCGAGGCGGTGATTGAGTCTTGCAAGCATAGGAATACTTCCCCCAACATCCTCAGCTTCATTCCGGAGGGGGTGACACACACACGGACTCAAATAATTGGGTTTGAATTAAATGAAAAGCAGAAGAAAATACAAAAGAAAACGGAAAAGAACGAGCTAACAACTTCTATACTGCAGTTCATCAGTGCTTTTTCATGAACTCCGTGCTATATGAGCCTATTTTTCCGGTTTCAACGTCCTCTAGGAGGTAGGTGTTAGAACCTTGCTTTTTCCGAACGATGCATTTGATAAACAAAGGCCCCAACTTGGCGCAATAGTTCTTCGAAGCGTCAGACAGAGTGAAATTTTTCCTCCAAACTGTGTCTCCCACAGAATACTGTATCGGGCGTGTTCGAAGGTCATATCGAGCCTTGGAATTCTCGTATGCCTTTTTAATGTTTTCCTTAACAATTTCCCGAACTTGTTTCAACTTTACCAACGCTCTGGTTCTATCGATGTTATCAGATATCGAAGGCATTTCAGAAGAACGCATTTCTTTACCGTAGTTCAAATAGAAGGGTGTATATTTGGTAGAATCGTGAACTGAAGTATTAATTGAACACACAATTTCCGGAATTAATCTGTCCCACTCCCTTTGGTCACTTCCCAAATAACAACGGATAGAAGTCCCGATAATACGATTAGTTCGTTCGGTGGGATTGGCCTGTGGATGGTAATATGAGTTCTTCCAGTGCTTAACCTTAAGATCGCTCAACAACTTGGTGAAATTTTGGGAAATAAACTGTTTACCATTGTCCGTCACTACTATTTCCGGAACTCCAAACCTACACTGAATCTCTTCCCTGAAAAATTGAATCAACGCCTCACTATTGGCTGCTCGATAGGGCTTTGCAATCACCCATTTCGAAAACCAATCTGTAGCAACCAACAAAACGGAATTTCCCTTTTTAGATCTGGGAAAATGTGTCACAAAATCCATGGATACGACTTGAAAAGGATAGTCGCCCGGTTTCTGGGCTCCCATTGGAGCTACCTCACAGCGATTAGTAGGCTTAGAGCGCTTGCAGACTTCACAACTTCCCACATACCGATGAACGTCTCGTAATACTCCCGGCCAATAGTATTGCTGCCAGACTCGCTTGGCTGTTTTGTTGATACCTGAATGACATCCTTGTGGACTATCGTGACAAAACCGGATAGTATCAACCCTCTCGAATTCAGGAACGACTTTTTTCCACGCTAATGCTGAATCCGGAGTTTTAGTTTCATCAAAATACTGAAGACTACCTTTAACTACTCGAAACAAAGGAAAATCTTGGGATTCTCGGAAACGTTTCTAATCATTTTTGAATACCATTTATCTGGACACTGCAAACTCGAAACAACTACATCAACATCTGGAATCCTCGATAAAGCATCCGGAACTGTATTTATAGCCCCCTTTTTGTATACAACATCAAAATCATAAGAGCCGAGCTTCATGGCCCAGCGCGCCAGGCGTCCATACGGGTCCTTCAGACTCTTCAAACAAGTCAACGCTTGATGATCCGTATACACGATGAAATGCGAACCTTCTACATAATGTCTGAAATGTTCAATGGCCTTCACCACGGCTAAGCATTCTTTTTCAGACACATGATAATTTTTCTGAGCACCTACCAGCTTTTTACTCATAAACGCTATTACCTTTTCGTCGGACCCTTCTCCTTGACAAAGAACCGCACCAATAGCATTTCCACTTGCATCGCATTCTATCCTGAAAGGTTTACTATAATCAGGCACAGAAAGAACAGCTGCAGACACAAGAGCTGACTTCAGCTCATAAAAAGATTGTTTTGCTTCCTCCGTCATGTAAAAGGTTTCACCTTTCTTTGTGACATCGGTCAAAGCGGCAGCTACCTTTGAATACTGTGGAATGAACCGCCAATAATATCCCGCCATCCCTAAAAATCTACGAACCTCTGTACACGATCTTGGAATGGGATAGTTTACTATAGCAGAAACTTTTCCTGGATCAGTACGAATTCCCTCCTTGTCCAAAACATATCCCAAGTACTGCACGGATGGTACACAAAAGAAGGATTTCGCTTTATTAACTGTAATTCCCGCGGAAGACAACCGATGGGACACCTCTTTTAACATGTGCAAATGGTCTTGAAAATTAGCAGTAGCAATCAACACGTCGTCTAAAAAATTCCATACTTTTGGTTGGAGATCCACACCTAACACTCGGGAAACCACCCTACTTAGGGTAGCAGGAGCATTAGTCAATCCAAACGGCATGACCTTGAAATGGTAAAGACCTCGACCGGGAACTGTGAAAGCTGTTTTGCATTTGTCCGATTTCTTCAAGGGAATTTGCCAAAAACTATCACTCAGATCAATTGTTGAAAGGTAAGCAGTTCCCTCTATTTTACTTAAAATGTCTTCTATAAACGGTAAAGGATAAGCATCTTTGCGAGTTACTTCGTTGAGTTTTCGAGCATCCAAACACAAACGTACTCTTCCATTTTTCTTCGCTACACAAACTAATGGATTATTCCAAGAACTTTTTGAAGGCTCAACAACATCGAGGGCTAACATCCTATCCAACTCAGCATGCACTTGATCAAGGCGGAACTTAGATATAGGGTAATACCTTTGCTTGATAGGTTTTGCATCTCCCGTATCTATTTCATGCTCCATGATAGAGGTTCTTCCTAAATTTTGTTCTGAAGTATACGAAAATTGTTCCACCACTGTAGTCAGTGAGTCTTGTTCAACTTGACTACGCTTACTCATCTTCTGTTCATCAACTAGTGAATCGACTAAAACCACAGAAACGTTCTTTTCAGGTTTCACAAACTGAGGAATGATTTTAAATGCTTTCCAGAAATCACTCCCCAAGATTAAGGACTTTTGAATGGTGGGAAGAAGTAATGTTGGTAGAACTCTAATTTTACCTTGAACATTGTATGGAATGTCAATATATTCTACAGCAACATGAGATGAGCCATCCGCCGTTGAAATCAGCTGATGAGTGGAATGTCTATCTAATTTCAGTTTTGTAATTCGTGAAATTCCTTGTTTCCCCAAAATGCTACACATCGCACCAGAATCTAACAACCCAACGAACTCTCTACCCAGAATAACAATTTTCAGATGCGGACGGTTATCATTTTCTACATAGCAAACTAACGAATTTATTTCTACTGACAAATGGTTATTATGAAGAGGCAAATCTCGTTTCGCAAAGCTCGACCCCTCTTCTAATTTTTCGAGCTCGCTTGACCTTTTCCCATAGCATGATTCTTTTTATTCGGACAGTTGGCCGAAGTTACTCCGCGGTGTCCGCATTTGTAGCAAATCATTTCACCCCTAGGTTTGGGACAAGAATAAAAGAAGTGATCCTCTGAAGAGCAATTCCAACACTTCCGCTTTACTTCCCTAGAATCGGCCGCTAAAGCGGCAACATTTCGAAGCTCACGTTCTTGTCCATCCTCTTCTGCTTCGGGGCATGTCTGCGAATAATCTTCGGGTTCTTCTAAAAATTGGTGACCATCTCCGTAAAATGGTCTAGATTCTATTTGGTGGACATTTTTAGGACGATCTGGGGTGGATAGAGAAGGTTCCAACATGAAATAGCGCGGAAGTTTACGCGAATACCGCCTTCGATCGAGTAAAAATTTCGCTGATTCGATTTTCTTACAAATTGAAACCAGCTCATCGCTAGACTTAGGGTCATGAGCGGCAACTTTCTCTAAGTAAAAGGTGCTAAGATTTTTACGAAGGTAGTAGAGCTTTTACCCATCTGTTAAAGGATATCTTATCCAGCGAAACAAAATACCCATGGCTGAAAAGTAGGAGGTAAAAGATTCTTCTTCTCCCTGTATTCTTGATTCGATTTCCTCCATAAGCAATTCATCGTAATGAGGCGGCAAAAATTGTTCACGAAATTTTCTCTGGAAATCATCCCAAGACAAAAATGACAAATACTTTTCCCTATACCATCGCAAAGCAGTTCCGGTTAAAAGATGCACTATCGCGGATAGCATATCCCCATCTGACACATGTTCAGCTCGCTTATACAGCAAAACTGTATCTAAAAACTCATTAGGACTTAAACCACTATCATTACTAAAGCTAATCCTCCACTGCACAGTGGTCCAAACAGGCCTGAAATGGAACTTTTTTCCTGGTGACTTTGTCTTTCATTTTAGCTATTAGATGTCTTCAGAACATTTACTAGTAAGATTGTTTCCCAAAACGTGAAAGTATCAAAAATTAGTCACAGCCTACTACGATAAAAATAAAAACACTAAATTTTTTGTTTGAAGAGATAAAGACCAAATTTGTTCTACAAAGTTGTAGATATCATCAAAATATGAAACTTTGTTGAAATAACAAAAGCTTTCTCTATTCAGTGCAGAGTTATAAAGCTTTTAGTTTAAAACATACTTAAAATTTGTTTTTTGTACTTAACTATTGTAAATTTTGAACTTACAAAAATATGATGTTCACAACACTTATTGCGATACTCAATACGCACATTTTGCACTAGATCTTAAGTCTCTACGACCTTGTCTTCCGAAGTTATCGCAATTTCAAGTTTTATTTTTGCTTAATTTCACGAATTTCTAGGGTAAAATGGGGCAAGTGGATTCAAAAACTAAATTCCACATCTTAAAGTATAACTCAAGTACTACAAACTTAGCCAAAAACTACTTGTCTCCACGCGCCCGTTTTTGAGAACGGTCGACATAAATTTGTTGAATTCTTAGATTTTAACGAGAAAATAGAGTTTTATTGTCATCTTTGAAATAAAAACATGCTTAAAATGCACATAATTTTATCAGTTTTCAACTGAAATCATCAAATAGCACATCAAAACGCATTTAAATTTTAACACCTTTTCAAATTTAATATTAAAAAAAAAATTAACTAAAAGCATTTCCAGTTAAAACCGTAAAAACGCTTCAAAAATTGTTTAAAGGTACAAACGGTATCATCAAAAATTCTCTAAAAATACCATTCAATAGCTCGTTTGTTGTTGCAACTTTCATTTGAAGACATCAAAACAGATAGTTCATTCCTTGGGAAGATATGACAGAATTATTAACAATCAATCTCTATTTTCTCGTTAAAATCTAAGAATTCAACAAATTTATGCCGACCGTACTCAAAAAACGGGCGCGTGGAGACAAGTAGTTTTTGGCTAAGTTTGTAGTACATGAATTATACTTCAAGATGTGGTATTTAGTTTTTGGGACCACTTGCCCCATTTTACCCTAGAAATTCGTGAAATTAAGCCAAAATAAAACTTGAAATTGCAAAACTTCTGAAGACAAGGTCGTAGAGACTTAAGATCTAGTGCAAAATGTGCGTATTGAGTATCGCAATAAGTGTTGTGAACATCATATTTATGTAAGTTCAAAATTTACAATAGTTAAGTACAAAAAACAAATTTTAAGTATGTTTTAAACTAAAAGCTTTATAACTCTGCACTGAATAGAGATAAAGCTTTTGTTATTTCAACAAAGTTTCATATTTTGATGATATCTACAACTTTGTAGAACAAATTTGGTCTTTATCTCTTCAAACAAAAAAGTTTGTGTTTTTATTTTTATCGTAGTAGGCTGTGACTAATTTTTGATACTTTCACGTTATGGGAAACAATCTTACTAGTAAATGTTCTGAAGACATCTAATAGCTAAAATGAAAGACAAAAGCACCAGGAATAAAGTTCCATTTCAGACCCTTTTGGACCACTGTGCACTGGTGGATCGGTTTCGATTTCGGCCTACCATAACTTGGCGATGGGGTGCTACGACTTGCTAATAGATCTACGTATTGTTGATTTCGAGTGTTAACGGATTCCTCTATTTGATGTAGCATTGATTGTAAAACACCAACCTGCGCGCTAAGTACCTCGTGACGATTTTCAACACTGTCAGAAACGCGAGCTGCGGGGTCGGGGTAAAATTGATCGAAAGTAGTAGAGTTCGGGCGCGAATGAAAAGGGTTCTGTCGTTGAGAAGGAGCAAGAAGGTTCCGATTAGTTTTGGGCACGGTTCCGGTTCTACTGACTCTCGGTGTAGCAGGAAACTCATACGGCGGTAGCTCTTCGTCCGAATCTATCCGAATGCCATCAAACATAGTAACGTTTTCTGAACAATTCCTAGAAAGCTTATCGATTCTGTTAGCGATATCGCTAATAGTTCGATTGATATCATCGTCTTGAAATGTAATTCTCGATTTCGATTTTGCTTTAGCTGGAGTTGGGTCTGATACGGTCGTGTTATCTGTGAAGGAATCCGGGAAATTTTCCACAATTTGCTCAAGGATGGACCTCGTTTGTATGAGGATGATTTCACGCGAGGTTTTAATATCGCTATCTAGTTCAGGTAGTCTAACTCCCCTATCATTTAAATGAACGAACTGAGAATAGTAAGGAGAAACCTCTTCAAACTTTTTGGTTTCCATAGCTTCTTCCAATTTTGGATATAACTTTTCGATGTACTGCAAAATTGTTTTTATTTCCAACTGTAAGTCGACTAAAGCATCCAAATTTGGGCAATTGATTTGACCCAAACTTTCTTTCATCATCGTTTCTTCCAAAATCCGTTCCCTTAATCCCCTGTTCAAAGTGTTGGAGATCGATCGAATGGAACACTCATAGATGAGCTGTTCTTCAAATAGATGTTTTATATCCATCTTATTCATGTTACCAAAATTACACAATCAACTCTTTGAAACTAAAAGAAAAAGTAAACTGACTACAACCAACTCCTATAAGTAACAAAATATCGTAAAAAAAATTTAGATAACTTTTCCCAGTTGCAGATTAAAAAAAAATATTAGCAAATAATAACACTCTTCGGTTCCACGAAAAATCGTTTTTTTTTTTCACGGCTTTGGGCATTTATCAACAAACCCTGCAGAGCAACTTCCCCATTCAGAAAAATAAACGCATATATCGCATACAGTATTAAAAAGCTAATTATTGAAAATCACAAAAAAATTAATTCAAAGATAATGAATGTAGAAATGAACCACCCTAATTGCATGAAACCAACTAAAAATAGAGTTCTTTAAAGACTCGAAATAAAAAAAAACCAGAACTAAATCTTCGAATAAGAATAATTCAGCATGCCTCGAAACCCGAAATTCCTGATAGCAAAAATGATCAAAATTATTCGCAACACTTAACCTGCGATCAAAAAAAATCTCTAAGGGAAACAAATAAAATGTAGCCACAGCAGTATTAACGAACTTACCCCGGATTGCTATCGAAGCCTAGAAATAATATGCGTTATTGCACAACATCAGATTCCCCCGACGATCCCGCAAAGTCAAACTGAATGCAGTTTAACACTTCCTTTTTTCCAGAAAAAAACGATCAGCCGATTTTAGAGTCTTGTAAAACAACAACTGTATGAAGCAGCAAAATGAGATGAAATCGTGGTACCTACTAGATTATTTCTTAGCTTAGCTTAGCTTGGTTGACTACTCATATCCACCTTAAATCATCGAACTGGAAACGCAGTGTAGATATGTTCATACAACGAAAAAAAAAGTATTCAGATATGACGATATATGATATGCTTAGATATGATCATTTTTTAAACTTCAGATAACATTTTTGATTATACTTTGCTCAACTTATGCATTTCCAATTCCATGATCGCTGGCGTGGCTAGACAGAACAAGTTCTACTTCGCCAATGGTTGCTACTCCGCGATTAACCGAGGCCATCAACTTTGTGCAAAGGCCAATAGAATGCTGCTTGGGATTAGCAGTACATTCTCGTTGCACAAAATTCATGCTCTCTCTCTTTGAATATGGTTAATAGCAGCGCCGGCCACGTCCTAGTAGTCAATGGGGGAAACATGAAAGGATGTTAGTTAGTTGGATATTTTCTAGGTTCAATCAACAACCATTTGTTCCTAGATATTCCAAATACTAGCTTTGAAAAATTTAGAAACAAAGGTAAGTCAATATCGCCAACTATGGAAACCGTCTGTACGTCTGCGAATCTATATTCAAATATCCATGGAAAGGGTTTTGTTAGTAGGGAAGGGTTTATAGATCAGGATCCATTTTGGTTAATGGTGCGATCGTTTTTCCTACACCTTCTATGCTCCTAGATTTTTCTTAAGGAAACTCCTATTTCTATCCTCGAGGCAGTGAAAAAAAGTTTAAAAGTTAAGTTAAAAAATGTGTTTCAATTTTCTTTTAACTAACTTGTTTTCCTAATTCTTGTTCCTGATATACCAATGTGTTTTCAAAAACGACGCTTCAGAGTGAAGACTACCAAACTTCGATGAATATGAGGAGATATTTAAAATATTAAAATTTTGTTGGTGGATGAAGTGAATCTCCTATTTGTTCTTTTAATTTTTGTTATGTAGATTGTGATAACTGAATTATATCGTTTTTAGAAACTCATCGGTACATTTCAACTCTTTGCCTCGTATTGATTACAATATTGCACGGAGGGAACACATCAACCAAAAACGTTGGTTATTCATAGTATAACAATAATTTCCGTGATGAATATATGATTATTTTTTAAACCCCCTAGCAGTAATTTCTAGATTTTCAAAACAATCTTAGTTCAAAGAAATGTATTGTATAATTTATTTACTTACTATTAGTTATCACACATATTTATTGTATGAACCGTCAACTATTTTTTCTGAATATTAAAAAACGGAAAAAGGATCCATCTAATAGCCTGTTTCGATCCTAATGAGTTAAAAAGCGAATTATAAAAATTAAAGTAACCTATACGTTAAAATTCTTGTGAAAAAAAAACAAGATTCTTAATAACTGTGTTTAATTTCAGAATTCAGAAAAGCAAATAAATATAAACTTCTGAAATAAGAAAAATGGTAAAAAACATATTTAAGGGTGAAAAATTCACCAGAGATGGGCTTGTAAAACATTTAATAAAATCTCATAAAAATCTTACTATTTCATTTAAGCTTCAACAATGCCTTTTCACCCAATGGATGGAATAAGAAAGCCGATCATCCCAATTCGATTTACGAAGCCTATAAATTATTTAAAAATAGAAGCGAATTACTAGAAACTAAACATAGCGCTCCTACAATACATTTTGATTCATTAACAGAAACAATGCTTCTGTCTCGATAATACCTCAAACCTACAAATGTTTCATCTGCGAACTGTATACCCCAAAAAAAATAACATATTAACTTTTAATTAGTCGAAATTTTAACATTATTTATTACCATATTTCAATGTTGACCGTGTGTTCTGATGCCAAAGACTTCTTATCGTTCCAAGCAAGTTTTCAATCGCGCCTTCAGGAATACGGTATTATTAATAGATAATCAAATGACTGCAGGTAACACTTACGCCTGGCATGATACTATCCATTAGTTTGCTACTGATATCTTAATTTTGTTTTACTACACATGGAGGTATGGATTAAACTGTCTGTAACGCTGCAACTGCCGTAACGCTTACGCCTGGCATGATACTGTTCATACGTTTGCTAGTGACATCTAGATGTTGTTTTGCTACACACGATAGTACGGATTAGACTGTCATGAAAAAACAGAATACAACTATGATTTTCCAGGAAACTGTTTTACTTCACAGGAAAACAATCAATCTACGGAAAAACATAATTCAACTCAAACTAGGTACCTTACACCATCAAACATACCAATTAAAATGAACTTGCAATTCGAATTAGTATCTAAATTTCTACAACTATAAAAGAGATAGACGTGATGAAATATATTTGTTCATCTAAATGTCATATATATATTTATATATTTAACGACTGTTAAAAGGAACATGATTTTTAAAAGAATCAGCAAACGGCTGACCAAACCGAAGATTTTAATATTCATAATAGAAATGGGTACTTAGCTTCATGTTGTCGATGGTGAGGCGAAATAGGATCAAACGCTAACGCTAGCGAAGATAAGAACCATCTGTTACGTTTTGCTTAGCGCCATCTTCATTTGTTTTATGATCGTTGAAGTTTCCAAAACAAATATCACTTTCGTGTCATCCGATGACCAAATTATGAAAATTTATTTCACGATTTATTCCAAGTACATAATATTATTTATACAAAATCCGCACTGAACTTTATCCGGCACACTTCAGTTATCGATTGCACTAAATTTTTCGAAATTAACCCAACTAGAACCTACACAAGTAAATTTTTATTCTTTAGCAGAAAAAAATCGCGTCTAACCAAAAACAGGGCTACCAGTCCTCTCCCGTGGTACCTACTAGATTATTTCTGTAACAAAACTAAAAGATAAAGAGAAACTCACCAATGGACATGGTCATGTGGAGTGTTCCATTGTACTGGCATTTCACTTGCCACGATTGAAATATGCCTATTTTTCCCAATTTTGGCAGAACAGATTTCTGCTCACCGTATTTTTTTATTCTTCAGCACTTTATCACACGTTTCGACAAATTAGCTCAAGCAAAAGATAAAAAAAACGCGAACCACTACACCAGGGTAAACTAACTCGATAGACGGACTTCGGCGACTAAGAATTGTTCTCGATCTGTATTCGATCGACCTCCTCCTCGCTCAAAATAATTTGCTGGGAGATGATCAAGCTAGGAACTCAATTATAGCACAATTATCAGTTTGCCAAAAAGCGATGCCTTGCAGAAGCGAGAATGATCGGTACTATTACTTTTTTTTCTATTTGCAAACTTATGCTGGTTTACACTTTTTTTGGATAGTAAGCAATTCAGATTTTGAATGATTTTTAATTTTGTAATAAATTTTATTTAGAATACAACGATTTATTTAAAAAAAACACACTTCAATTACAAATTAAGCCATCAATTTGGGCGCCATTGCTACGAATCGGTAATTATCTTGCGAGATTAAAAGGCGCAAACTATACCGTCGGCACTTAAGCGCCATCCACTAAGAGTAGATGTGCCAACGGTCATCAATCAGTTAGCCCGGACTCTTACCCCAGGGGGGGACAATTTAAATTTGCGCGGATCTCGTTTGTTGAAACTAGGCAATCTCAAGGGAAATATCGGAAGTATAGCGAACAGATTTTGGAAGTAAAATAAACTTACCGACGACGCGCCAATCACTTCCGTCAAGCGTCTTAGCGCAGACCTTCAATTGGCCTCCAAGGACCAGGTTCAACAACCAGTAGGCACTTCCGCTATCCGATATTCCGTTAACCGAACCGAATGCACAACAATAACGTGTCGGAGACTACCAGCTTCAGCAATTATTAGATTTCCGATTCTATATTCCAACGACTACGGACTACGAATTTTCCGATTTCTGAGCGACTTTTCCAATCAGTGTCTCCAATATAAGAGACCGGTTTTCAGTTTCCCAGCTAGCAAGAAGGCTTCCCGATCGCATCCCCCTATGAGGTTGGCTTCGGGTTTTTGCCAAGACAATGCTAGTAGATCGCGCGCGAAATTCCAGCATTTCTTCTCAGCGGTTGTATGTACGCTACACCGACAAGCCATTTTACTTCTGGTAGCCCTCTTGACGTCGGATCGTGAAGTTCAATCCGCTTCAACAGGGCCGGTTCATTATTCGCTACCTAGAGATATTAAACTTGAGATTGCCAGTAAAAAGAATTCAAATATAAACATAAGTTGCAACGCAACAAGTTTTTCAACATTCAGCCCAAATAGTTGTTCAGCTGAAAAAGTCAGTTCATTGTTCACTGTTCAGTTCACTGTTTGTTTTTGTAGACCCTCAAAGCCCCCCAGCGGCGGTAAAGAGCTGTGATAAACACTATGTACAATTCTTGTCAATATCTATATTCCTAACAGGCTAGTTAGATTTTTCAACTCAAAATGTAGGCATATTATGGCATCCAAATATCTCGTACCGGTTTCACGTGCTTTGAAGTAGAATGACAAAAAACACCCACCAAAATTTTCCCTTTAAAATTTTGAATGCTCACCAAGCTTTGATTTGCTATCCAGTACACGTGAACTTTAGATGGTCGTTTCTAACGCCCAGTCCATGGGGGTGGTGAAAACAATCCCGCCAAAGGAAACGAAAATCGGTCGACAAAATGGTGCCATGACTTTTGGTTCGTGGGAGAAAAAACGAAAGTTGTATGGGAGGGTCCCTTTTCTTAGATGGGAGGGGCTCAAAACTATTACTAAAACCTTACCATGGTCCAAATACATAACTGTACCAAATTTCAGGCTGATCGGTTAAGCGGTGTGGATTTGTATAAGGTGCATACAAACAAACAAACATATATAGTCCAACTCATCTTTATATATTAGATAGTATCAAATCCAATTTCGTTTACATGTATTGATATTATAATTTAATCAAAATTCCAATAATGGTTCTTATTGCTGTATCCTTGTCAAACGATTATATTAAATTCAAAGAACAGAAGTTTTATGCAATTTTGTGGGCAAAATAATCCAATTGAACAGGAATCCAACTCACTTTTTTCGAAATCGTTTAAATACACTTAACATTTTTCCAATAGTGCTTTAGATATAAATCAAACTACTCATTCGACACATGTAGCTTTCTCACCATAAATTGTATTTAAACTTTTAACTTTTCATCTAGCAAATATCAAAATTTTCAATCAATCAATCAATCACTTATACCGTATTTGTTTATGCCGAGTGCTGCACTGCTGCACCACTAGGTGCTGTCAAACTGTTTGTTTATTCGGACAGTGTTGCACTGGTTTTGACCTGGTGTTGCACTGCCATCGGGCGGTGTTGCCTCGAAAATTTTGTCAGTGTTGCGAGAGAGCGTGTGAGTGAGTGAGGTAGCAATACACTGGCGACGATTTGTATTAGTTTTTATCGGGTACGGTGGAACACTGAACGAGGGGAGAAAACAAATCTAGAGTTTGTTTTGATTAGGTCGTAAGAGCCATTAAACGAGTTTCGAGGAAATCGCAAGGAAAGTTTCAAAACACCTTTTTAATTCTAGTATTAAAACTATTGTTCAGAATTGTCTGAAAACATGGTTTTCAATCGTTAAAATGATAAAGAATATGCCTGTGTATTCGATATGAGCATTACTTTGGTTCTTACAAGTCAACATGTACTTACAACCTTTGGCATTGATGGTTTGGCGCAAACGTCATTTTGTCAATTTTTGAATTCAATCTTGATAATTGATTGAATTTGCTCAAAACTTCGCTATTCCGTTTGAATTGTGTGTAGTAAAGATAAAATTAATCGGAAACACAAATACCTCTTAGAAGTTCCTGCTCAATGGTTCTTTGAATCGGTGCTGCACCGGACTGTCCTTCGGCGAAATGTTTCTTTGAGACAGGACACTATAAGCTGTGCTATAAGTTACCACCTGTGTCTCAGTTGATCCAGCAAGTACAGCGTAAATGTTTCCAGGACTTACAAATTGTTCAGGAAGTATCTGTTGTAGTCAAAAAAAATGTATGAATGTATCTGCTGGTACAAATTATCACATATCTCACTTACCCAGCAAAATGTTAAGCCACTCGTTCTTCTAAGCCAGCTCACACACTCTAACAACCGATTTTTATCTCATTTATTCGCATTTGTTTCACAAAATTTCATGCACTTCCTTCAAAAAGGCAAAAGGACCGAACAACCAATCAGCCGAACTGTTGTTTAGGTCCTTTTGCATGCACGGCAATTTAGCGCAATGCAAAAGGTCGTTAAAACCAAATTGCACTCAAAAATGAGAAAGTCATTATGAGTCTAAAATTCAAATAGTTTTGTTAAAGTTAATTAATGACTAAATGATTTCATGTTTTCAGTAAACATAGAATACACTTTTTACAATCGTTTGCAGTCTAAAACTCAATTTTGTTTATAATGGTTCATACGACCTAATCAAAACAAACTCTAGAAATACGGTATTACTGTTATAAAAATTTCGCCCGTCACGCTTGACCCGACTAGTTTTGTTTTATCAAACGACTGGCACTGTTCTCAATTGACGGAGCCTCACTACTCGCATGACGGATAGAGCACGACAACAATCAACATTTCTCCATCATCGACTGGCGAAGCTCCTACACATGGTCAAAATTTCTCCTGAGAGTGACTGGCAAATCTCTTCACTCTTCACACTTCGATCGGCTGCTGACGGCAGGTACAACTAATTGAACGACTTGCTGGCAGAGAGCAACAATAGCAATAAAAAACTGAAAGACTTTAAATTTTACCCTCACTTAGCAGAATTGCTAGCATTTCCTTGAAAAGTTCTCAAGTTATGCTGGCGCGCTCGTAATTAATTCAATCTCAATGAATACTAAGAAAAATAATATTTCATTCCGATGATTTCATGACATGAAAATTAGAAATTATCCCAGTAACCGCAATATCTCCCGACAAATATGGGAGACCGACAGCTTCTTTCAGCAATGTGAATGTATACATATACTAGCTGACCCGGTGTGCTTTGCTTCACTTTCCAAAAATAAATAGAATTTGAAATAAAAAGTGAAATTTTGTTCAAATTTCAACATAATTCAGAAATAAACGCTTCAAAAAGAGAGTTGTAACTGGAGCTTCGAAGTTCAGTACAAAGATCATTGAATGATGTTTTCTTAAAATTAATCTCTAAATATGTTTTTCAAGATCTGAAACTTTTAATCTGTTTTATAAGTTTCATAAACTACTATAAAATCATTTTTAGTTTCTAAATGATGTAACATTTTTCTTTATTTGTCTGATAAGTTAACAAATTATGCCAAATATAATATGAATAAAGACTTGTCTCCTTCTTTCCGACTTTCCGAGTACGCAAACAAACTCTCTTCCTTTTGCTTGATAAGTTCTCGATTTCTACCAACAAACCAGGCGGCGGCAACGCTATTCAAACCGTATGGAGCACATCTCTCAAATTTCCCCTTTTTTCCCCTCGTTTTGCAGGGATCTGCAACAAACTTGTATTGCCCTGTCTGGGTTAGTAAATTGCAGATCCCTGCAACGTTACACGATTTGTCTATGTATCGTGTGACCAACATCTTTTAAACATGTGCTCGTGAATCTCGTTTTTAAGCTTTTTTTCCTCAGATTTAAGCTTTTTTTGCCTTGAGAGCATAGGAGACGAAAGCTTAAATCTGAGGAAAAAAGCTTAAATCTGTCAAAACGAGGGGAAAAAAGGGGAAATTTGAGAGATGTGCTCCATACGGTTTGAATAGCGTTGCCGCCGCCTGGTAAATTGTCAAGCTATACAACCCAATTTATAAGAAAACTGCATTTGTTCCTCTCTTCTTCATACTTCAATGCAAAAGCGTTTGTAACAAGCAGAGAAAGATATCTCATACCCAATACCTTCGCATATTCAAATCATGTTAATATTTTTTTTCGCAATATATGTACTAAACTTGTAGACATAACACATTACAACTTGAAGTGATGCCAAACAACACAAACAAAAATGTGTTTAAATTTTATTATTCGACTGAATTCGACGGTCCTTTTAAAGACTTTTCAAGATTTAAACTTTCTTACCTTATCTGTTCATAAACAATCGATTCAAAAGCAGATTTTTAAAAATTTAATGGATCGAAAAAAACCTTCGACGGTGGGTAGTATGAATATTTTCTAAAAAATTTCATGTAAACATCACAAAAAATTTTAAAATGAGGATTTTTGCGTCGAGAAACGGTAACAGTTAGCAAAGTTTCTTTTGCTTCAATTTCTTAATTTCAATTCAGATACACCAGGGCATGCTAACGGATTTTACCATAGTTTAACTGTGATCAGAGTGGTTTAACTTTCATAATTCTAAGCAAAAGATGTAAATCTTTAAAACAAATAAATTTCGATTGTTGCATAACAAAATCCATTCTCATCAAACTCTTGTGGAAATTAAAATATGCAAAACTGTTGACATAAAGATATTTCTAAGTTAACATTTGTCCGGTTTATTGAGGCAAGTGAAAACACAATGCTTTTTCGAAACTTATTCATAGATGCGTAACATAACCTCAAAAAATAATGATAAAAATTGTTAAAACATTATCATTAATTTGAAAACTGTTGATAAAGCATTTCGGGTTCAATGATTGAGGTGGATGTGAGTAGTCAATCAAGCTAAGCTAAGCTACTTATTCATAGATGCGTAACATAACTTTGAAATTTAAACCCGTGTTCCTGTTAGGTTTATGGTATTTATGGAAAAAGTGGTAGGAATTTTGACACTTGTAGCACATTTTCAAAATTTTACCATGCTTATTGAAGAGTTTTTTTTTCTAAACTCGAAATATTGGAAGAAAGAACTCACCTACCCTATTTGCTTGTAATAAAATTAATTTTTGTATCAAAATTCTTAATGGTTACAGAGCGGAAACCTTTCGTGTCTACTGTGCGGACCGGTTATTATCAACCTCCATTGTGTTGCGACAATAATCAGGAACGCCGCGAAAACAGGTGTAGATGTCCTTGCAGATATCCTCGAAAAGGTGAAGTATTACTGGAAATCGAGCGCTTACAGGTGGAGACTCAAAATCAAAACGATGTCATTGAAGCATACAAAAAGCAGGTGAGCATAAGTTTATTTTTATAGACACAAATCCTTTTAGGCTTCATTTCATAAATGGCAACACTAGCAATTTTCTGCCAAACCTTATTTTTTATGACAAATACCGTGACCGGTGTTTGAGGTCTCTGTACATTTTACAGGTTTCTATATAAGGTACGCCGGGCAAATGCAAACGGAGGGTGACTGCAATCAAGGCCGTTTATTCTCACAAAAATTTTAAAAATTAACTTTCTTCTTGAAAGAAGAATCAAATTTTTAAGAAGTGGAAGAAATCTGGCCTTGTTTATCTACTTTGTACGTATGAAACCTACCACCCCACCGGCGTTACTACCCTTTTCTAGGCCTCCCTCCCTTAGCATTAGGAAATCGCAGGGAGTTCTAACTTCAAGATCAGGAAAACCCCAAATATGCACTTCTCGATATTTTAAAATGCCTCAATTCTTCGGTTATGTTGCGCAATACTAGTAATGTCCCAGACGAATACGGTACCTGTAAGGGTCAAGCCATGGTTATCGCTATTGATGATGGCGGAGCTTCGACGAGGGCAATGCTGCTGCTCGACAACGGCTCTGTCGGTCCAATTCCTACCGGAAACCGGGATGTTCTTTTCGGGAATCTCGGCTACGAGAACGGAGGAACTGGTTGGGGGCATCAATCTCACCGATCCATAAGTCAGGAAATGCTCATCGTGTGGAGAATTACAGGCCAATATCGATTCTTTGCTGCTTTTCCAAAGTGCTAGAAGTCCTGATATACGAGAGAATCTATTCAGCAGCCACTCCAATACTCACCGAAGTCCAGCACGGGTTTATCAAGAAACGATCAACCTTGACAAACCTAATCATCTATGCCAGCGATTTGCATTCTGCAACAGGTAAAAAACTGCAAGTGGATTCAATTTACGTAGATTTTGCCAAGGCCTTCGACAAAGTACCTCACAGAATCGTAAGAGAAAAACTTAATCGATATGGATTTCCCGAGTGGGCAACTAAATGGCTGTACTCGTATCTGCTGAACCGTCAAGGCTATATAAACATTCGTGGGACTCACTCCTCCTTGTTCGACATGCCGTCTGGTGCTCCGCAGGGTAGTCATCTTGGACCGCTCATCTTCGTGATTTTTATCAACGACCTAGCTACATTCCTTCAGTCGCCGAAACTGCTGTTCGCAGATGATCTTAAAATCTACCGGACCATTGATTCGATATTAGATTGTGTTGCGCTTCAGGAGGACGTCAATCGATTATTAGTATGGTGTGGATTACACGGTATGGAAGTTAACGCCAAAAAATGTAAGTGCATAAGCTTTTTTAGGACCAGAGCCTCTGTTGTCTACGACTACGGTTTGAGTGCCACCTCTCTCGAATGAGTAACCTTTATTAAAGACCTCGGAATAACGTTTGACCAAAAGCTCTCATTTGTTCAACACACCGCGACTACTGCAGCCAAAGCCTTTGCTTTGCTCGGCTTCCTGCGGCGAAATACACTCAGCTTTGAGGACCCGTATGCTCTGAAAACAGTTTTCTGCTCATTGGTACGCAGTGTTCTGGAATACGCGGTACCAATCTGGGCACCCTACTACTCTGTCCACAGCGAAAGGCTCGAAAGGATTCAGAAAAAATTCCTCCGCTACGCACTGCGTCGATTGCCATGGCAAGATCCCGTACGGTTACCACCCTATTCTGAGAGGTGTGCCTTGCTATCAATGACGTCTTTGAGCCAAAGAAGAACTTTTCTACAGCGCACCTTCGTCTACGACATCTTGACTAATGTCGTTGACTGCCCGCAATTGCTCCGAAATTGAACATATACGTGCATATACGTTCCAGCACGCCGACTGCGTAATCAAACCATGTTTTGGCTGCCAAGAAGCAGGACAGTGTTCGGACAGAATCACCCCCTCTTTCGATGTTGTGAAGTTTTCAATGCTGTTTCTTACTTGTTTGACTATCATGTTACTAAATCTAAGTTTAAATGTGCAATCCGTGACGTCACCTAACTTAATTGCTATGTAATTTAATTATAAGCTAATCTTAAGCAATCAGTCTGTATGACAATAGTCAAAGACTTCAGAAATAAAAAAAAAGATTGTTCGATCCAAAGGGCTCGTAGATCGGAATCGACCACAACCTTCAACGAATGATCACCCAGATGATAACGGCTATCCATGGCGATCGTGGCCGAACCAAGGCTGATTCAGGGACCAGGGATCAGGGACAAAGGATCGTTTCTGTACCGCAAAACGGTTGCTTTTGACCAAAGACTTCGTCGTTGTATGAATCAGGAGTTGGTATTCCGTGCTTCAGCGGGAACAAAATGGCGGTTCGGCGTCTCATGGCTTACCTGGTGTCTGGTTACTATACTAAGTGTTACAAGCTTGATTTTGTGTGCTGGATATGTCGTGCAATTTGTACTTCGGAGTTTTGTAGTACTTTTGGAAGTGAGCCAGCATCAGGTAGTTGCCTTTGAACGGCCTTGAACAGAAAGTTCAGGTCATTGTTCTCTGGTTGTTACACGATAACACGATAACAGCTCCTTCGTTATCCCTTCAGGCGTCATACCGATCGAGGTCTTCAGATTATCATCAAAATTTTATAATCTGCTATTTTTTTGCAGATGGTGCTAGCTTCTTTTTTTTAAATTTCACTTGAAAACACAGTCAATGCGTTTCGATGTGCCATGTTATAATATCTGCTGAAAAATTTCAAAGTCATGGGGATTTCAAATATAGTTTTTTTCGACGTAAAAATCTTATATCAAATACCTCTTCAAACTTTTAAAAACGGTTTGAAAAGTATCAAGTTTAGTAGAAAGGAATTCTTTGGATGTTTCTATAGCCGGCGGTCACTGTTTGAAAATCCGATTTTATTGCATGCATTTCATTTGAAACTTCATATTGAATTGTTGAAATAAATTCAGCTTTGAAACTATCAATGATTGAGGTCTGGTTAACTTTTGAAATAATAATTTTAAAATAAGTTTCTGAACAAATGGTTTTGCAAAAGTATAACTGATCATTCATTTTTTGTGCAGCGCTTCCGATTAAATTACAACATCTGAAATGGGCATTCGTGAAGCAATACGCACATGTTAGAAGTGAGTTGAAATTTTTTTTCAGAACACTCGCAGTCGATACATATAATCACATCATTTTCTTTGTCCTTTTTTAAAGGAAAAGTTAGACAACTCAACAGGATTCAGAAATCAAAAACCAGAATTTTTATATTTTGAAAAATTGTTTCTACAAAAAAAAAAAAACCCAACAGGAGTTTGAAACTTAAATTTAAAACTTATGTGTATTTGACATAACTATTGCTCCATATAACAAATATTTATATTCTATTAGGTCTGGACAGACACAGAATGAATTGAATGAAATGAAAACGAAATCGTATTCATTTATTTGCTCTGATTATTTAAAAAAAAAATGATGGTTCACCAGCCTATCTCATCTCCAATATTTGGCCCGCCTGTTGAAAATGTCGGCCATCCATGGTTTAATGTATCTTTCAAAAATGTATGGCTTTATTTTTATTTTGTTTTGCATGATTTTGCCTTGGTATTCAATCAAACATCCACATATTCGTTATCAGTTTTTAGCAAATGATTCGAAATTTACTTAATGACTCTTTTTAGGCAAAAAAGGGCATACGGTTTTGGAAAAAAAAACTACATTTTAGTTGAATTTTGATTTTGCCGCATATAAAAACGATGTGACCCCTTGTTAGTGTGTGTATTGTGTTGTCTATTGCAATAAATTATTACAGATTTATCTTAGAATGTCAGCTTCTAGATGGAATTTCGATTTTTTGTTCTCATTTTTGGGCGCCAAATAGTTCGATTTACGGGTTCGCAAAATAATTTTTTCGGTCAAAGTGATTTTTTTTTTTGACGACGTTTGCGTTTATAAATTAGGCCGGAACAAATTTCAAATTTTTCTTTTGTCACTCGGAGTTGGAATATCGCGAGGGGGAGGGGCAATACAAAATAACGCGAAAAACAAATAAATTGGAATAAATTGCACAAAAGCTTGTATGTAACCAAATTGCAAACTATATCATTGCATAAAACCTATATAGCAAGTATTTTTTTTTTATCGAAAAAATCAATAAAATCAAGAATACAAAATGTGAATTAAGTTCCATCTTCCTAAATTTAGTTTTTGGACTAGTGATCTTTCGAATATTTGAATTTTTATTTGAAATTTACTTAAAATACTTTAAACTTTATTTTGCCCCCCTTCGGGATTTTGGAAATTTCGATGGGGGGGTGACAAAAGAAGAAATTGATATTTGTTCCAGCCTTATGAACAAACTTTAGGAGGTGATTTGACATCTACCGAAAAATCGATCAACTAATGCATCACCCAAAAAAATCAATTTACTAACGATGATGGTTTGTCAAAGGTAGCCTTTTTGGGCTATTTTATGAATCTGCCTTTTCCGATTTTTTCACCATCGACTGTCTTCTCCCATCCTGAATTTGTGTAACACATTTTTTTCGAAATTTATATCTACCTTTTTTATTTCGATACAAATGTTTTGAATTACTTGTATGTACGTACACGTTCTGTTGTGTCGTCCTTATCTTTTGCTGTAATCCAGATGCGTTATAACTAACTGCCGCTGTCATTGACCGCGCAAGAGTTCAATTCTTGGTGGCTGATAAGTAACCAATGAGATATTTTGCGAAGCATTGATAAAGGTATGATGAAAATTTCTCAGTAGGGGAGATGAGGGCATAACGAGCACCCGAGGCATAATGAGAAGTCCATTTTTCTACATAAGTACGTATTTTCTTAAACAAATTTTCATGAGGACTTGTTTCGTACTACCTATAGTATTAATTTTTCACCAAAAAAGAAATATCCTTTTCATATTTACAGAAATATTAAATAATAACCAGCTAGGTTCTCAAGTGACGAAAATATTATAATTTTTGAGCACCACCAAATAAGCTTTTATGACCTTTAAATCATCTTGATCTGAAATGTACGCACTGCAACATGATCTACACATTGTTTCTAAATTTTCAGCATCATAAAATTTTTGATTTTTCACTTTAATCAATTGTAAAACGCGTTTTTACTTTAATTTGTTCACTAGAGGCGAACAGAGCACTTTCAATGAAGGCATATTGAGCATTTTCTGCCGGAGAATCTAGCAGCGAATTCAACTCGTTGAAGTCAACTGAATAATAGAGCTACAGCTTAACTTGTATCGTCTGACGATTTGGCCTATTGGTTAGATGTCGGAGAGGTAATCAGTAGACTCGAGTTCGATTCCTGTTCGAGGGGATTTTTTTTTTGCACATAGCATTCATGATTGATTTTTTTAATTGTTACATTACACGGCTAATAGCATCAAAGCATCATCCGTCAAACAAAACACCAGAAACATAATGTATGAACATGTGTTAATTCTTTGAATTCTACAAACAGACCTAGATTATTTTGTTTTTGCTTTGTTTGATGAATCTACGCCTCACCGTTTAGTGCAATCATGATCATAAATGATAAATGAAGAAAAAAAAATCACCTTCACCAGGAATCGAACTCGAGCCTACTGATTATCTCTCCGACATCTAACCAATAGGCCAAATCGTCAGACGATACAAGTTGAGCTGTAGCTCTATTACTCAATTGACTTCATCGAGTCGGATTCGCTGCTAGATTCCCGGCAGAAAATGCTCATTATGCCTTCATTAATGGTGCTCATACTGCCTCGGGGGGTTTCTCATTATGCCTCTACAGTGACTGGTTTTCAGCTTTCGGCAAAATTTTTTAAAATGCATCTTTAAACGTTTTTATCTACTTTTTCAAGTTTCATCCAATTAGACAATAGACTATTTGAGTGTCGGAACACGAAACAATGATGTAATTCACATATTACAGCTGTTCTCAATGGTTAAATAAGCATTTTCCTTAAGGTGCCCATTATGCCCTCATCTCCCCTATAATGAACTATTTACATTTTCTATACTGCCCCTATTCGCAAAACAGTGAAATGAAAAAAAATATGAAATTTCCAAGATTGTGCTTTGGTTACGACCTGGAGCATTTTTTTAAATATTTGTTATGTGGCTGTTATGCGGGTATATTCGAGACCATTTTCAAATCTACCCGCATAACAGTCCCATGTCAATAAATTATTTCTGAATTTTCTAAAGCATTGAACAACTATAAAACATACTTTTGGGGGAACATCATGAATCCATGCTGTAACATGAATCTTTTTTTTTTTAATGTATCTGGTAGTGTGTTTTTTTTTCGAAGTCATCCCCCTATCTGTGTAACCTGTCTTTGAAGACTATTTTCAATATTTCTTCATCAACTGAATAAAATCTTCGCCGAAAATGAACCTTAAAAAGTAACTAAATTCGTAATATTATCTTTTTTATATTGTTTTATAATGTAGTCCTATAACCAAAATAACGAACTGAAAAATGACGAATGTGCATATGAGATTGTTATGCAAGTAGGGACAGCATAGTAAAAATACATTTTTTTAGTACTACTTCATCAAAATTTATACAAACACGCAAACTTGAAATTGTGATATATTTTAAATAATATTTATACTAAAAGTTGCAAAAAGAAGATTTTAATAGCATAAGTTTTACATGTTTCCAACGTTTGATGCAATTTCTATATAAAATTTAATTCTATAATAATTTTAATAAAGTACAGTCGGCTAACCATTAATCATTGAATATTAAAACTTAAATCACTGTCCATTATTAATTTTGTTTCATATTCGTTGAACTTTTGTATGTAGTTATCATCCATATAGTCTTTGTAATTGCCAATGTTACCATTTCGTATAAATCTAAAATAAAAAAAAATAGTATGAATCTAAAATAAAAAAAATAGAATTACAGTGCATTGTGAAAACAGCATAAGAAACAGTTTTTACTTAAATTGGTTTCCATCACTCTCTTGACGTTTTTTGCTGTAGTTTGTTTGTCTTGCCCATTCCACTAATAAATCCATGTTACACGCTTTGTTCGCTGGAAGTTCCAATAGCGTTATCAAAGAAAGTCGATGCATATAAATAATAAATATGGGCATTCACCTCTCATCGAATCTATCGATAAATGTTGAGTCAGTTGGTCTATTTGGGTATCGGTAAATGATTTTCCTAAAAACGAAGACACTGTTACGATAACCTGTCCCAAATCTCGTTTCATTTGCTCATAGGTAATGAAAAGAACATTTGGTTCATCCCGAATACGCCAATAATCTAGTACATGGCCACTGAAAGGTGCATAAATTAAACTGTCGGTAAGGAAGGCATCGAAAAAGTGCTCTTTCCGGCCTTCGTATCCAACAATGTTACGATAGTGATGAAAGAAAGAGGTAGCAGCATCTTTCGGATTCCTGGCCACATAGATGATCCTGGGTTTAACTTGCCATATCTGATCTGGTAGCAGCATGGCAGGAAGATGTGATTTTATGTGACGCGGGCGAGACAAACGTTCGACGTCACCAACCGAATCACCGCCGATCAAGGTTAGGGCACCTGTCAGTCTTTTTGAAAGTTTCAATTAGTGATTTGCACTAAGGTTTCTTTGTTATACGAAAGTTATGCGATGCTCTAAAAGACAGTTGGGTCACAAGTGCATTAAATCTTTTTGGAAGAGATCAGGCGAATTTTCATAACTATTTTGAAAAGTTGTGGGTTTTATTCAATAAAATTACCATGAAGATAAAAATTGAAAAATTCAAAAACCACAATTTGAACAGCACCTAAAAAGAGTAATAACTTGGCATTATTAACATAAGTTTGATAAATTGTGCACTTGTGCCTTTCTGGTTCTGAGGACCGGATATGCAAAATTGTTTAAGTGATATCATGCTGCTTGCATAACAAATTAACAGTTTTTGCGCGCGCAGCATCGCGCGGTATTCTCGATCCAACTAATTGTATTAACTAGATTGTTTGGACTAAATCCCAAACACGCTCCTTTCTACAAATTTTACTTACTCTAGAAATGGAAAACGCTCTTCCAGTGGTGTATTTTTTGCATTTTTAAAGTTGAGTTCGTTGTTCAAAAGCCAAACCATTTCTTGGGTCCATGTGGTACCACACTTTGGAAAGGTTATCACCCACACATCATCTTCATAAACCGTTAATTTTTTAATCTTTTCTGCTAGAGGCAAATATGTCTCGATCATTATGCTGAATTTTTGTTCCGCTGAATTTCGTAGAATATTAGGAGCATCTGACGAAAATCCCTTAGCCAGACTAACTTTATAATGTCTTTCAGTACCGGGACATTCAATACGACGAACAACTTCCGTATCTAATTTTTCAAAATTATACATTCTTGTTGGATATTGCAGAAAGCCTACCTCACGGATTGACGAACTAAGCTAGAATAGTTATTTTCCTTCAACTACGATTGAAGTAGACTGCCCTCGATGCTCCAACAGTTCTGCGATAATTTTGCGAAATGTGCATATGCGTTAGAGTGGTTAAATAAAGGGATGAAATAAACAAATGAAACCATTGAATTTAAAAATTGAAGGTTAACATCTGTGTCTAATAAGATATAATATTATTAACAATAATACATTCCTTGTAAGAATAATCAATTAATTGATATCTTTTCGAATACGCATGTTATTATGCGTTATTAGCTGTTTTATTATTTTTCAAACAGTTTTTTTATTTAATTTTTTTAAATTTCAATTATGGAATTATGTACAGTATGTCGTAGTTATGACTGCAGAAAAAAAATGTTTGGACTTTTTTTTAATTCTTCAGATGCCAATTCGAGTCATCCTAATGTGGTCATGCAGGTCGATCAAAGAAAATAGCGAAAGGCTGTTTGTGGAATGCAGTGATGCTGCTTCTTTGCTCTTACAATGCAATCATAACGGGATTATAATTTTCATCATAATTCCATCATGGAATTGAAGTAATTCATGACAAAAATGACAAAATTGACAAAAATGACAAAAATGACAAAAATGACAAAAATGACAAAAATGACAAAAATGACAAAAATGACAAAAATGACAAAAATGACAAAAATGACAAAAATGACAAAAATGACAAAAATGACAAAAATGACAAAAATGACAAAAATGACAAAAATGACAAAAATGACAAAAATGACAAAAATGACAAAAATGACAAAAATGACAAAAATGACAAAAATGACAAAAATGACAAAAATGACAAAAATGACAAAAATGACAAAAATGACAAAAATGACAAAAATGACAAAAATGACAAAAATGACAAAAATGACAAAAATGATAAAAATGACAAAAATGACAAAAATGACAAAAATGACAAAAATGACATAAATGACAAAAATGACAAAAATGACAAAAATGACAAAAATGACAAAAATGACAAAAATGACAAAAATGACAAAAATGACAAAAATGACAAAAATCACAAAAATCACAAAAATGATAAAAATGACAAAAATGACAAAGATGATAAAAATGACAAAAATCACAAAAATGACAAAAATGACAAAAATGACAAAAATGACAAAAATGACTAAAATGACAAAAATGACAAAAACTACAAAAATGACAAAAATGACTAAAATGACTAAATGACTAAAATGGCAAAAATGACTAAAATGACAAAAAATGACAAAAAATTACAAAAATTACAAAAATGTCAAAAACGACAAAATTGGCATGGTTGACAATATGAACAATATTGACAAAAAAGACAAAAATTACAAAAATGATAAAAATTACAAAAATGATAAAAATGACAAAAATGACAAAAATGACAAAATGACAAAATGAGAAAAAATAAGAAAAAATGACAAAAATGACAAAAATGACAAAAATGACAAAAATGACAAACATGACAAAAATGACAAAAATGACAAAAATGACAAAAATGACAAAAATGACAAAAATGACAAAAATGACAAAAATGACAAAAATTACAAAAATTACAAAAATGACAAAAATGACAAAAATGACAAAAATGACAAAAATGACAAAAATGACAAAAATGACAAAAATGACAAAAATGACAAAGATGACAAAAAATGACAAAAAATGACAAAAATTACAAAAATGTCAAAAACGACAAAATTGGCATGGTTGACAATATGAACAATATTGACAAAAAAGACAAAAATTACAAAAATGATAAAAATTACAAAAATGATAAAAATTACAAAAATGATAAAAATGACAAAAATGACAAAAATGACAAAATGACAAAATGAGAAAAAATAAGAAAAAATGACAAAAATGACAAAAATGACAAAAATGACAAAAATGACAAAAATGACAAAAATGACAAAAATGACAAAAATGACAAAAATGACAAAATAGACAAAAATGACAAAAATGACAAAAATGACAAAAATGACGAAAATGACAAAAATGACAAAAATGACAAAAATGACAAAAATGACAAAAATGACAAAAATGACAAAAATGACAAAAATGACAAAAATGACAAAAATGACAAAAATGACAAAAATGACAAAAATGACAAAAATGACAAAAATGACAAAAATGACAAAAATGACAAAAATGACAAAAATGACATAAATGACAAAAATGACAAAAATGACAAAAATGACAAAAATGACAAAAATGACAAAAATGACAAAAATGACAAAAATGACAAAAATGACAAAAATGACAAAAATGACAAAAATGACAAAAATGATAAAAATGACAAAAATGACAAAGATGATAAAAATGACAAAAATGACAAAAATGACAAAAATGACAAAAATGACAAAAATGACAAAAATGACTAAAATGACAAAAATGACAAAAATGACAAAAATTACAAAAATGACAAAAATGACTAAAATGACTAAAATGACTAAAATGGCAAAAATGACTAAAATGACAAAAAATGACAAAAAATTACAAAAATTACAAAAATGTCAAAAACGACAAAATTGGCATGGTTGACAATATGAACAATATTGACAAAAAAGACAAAAATTACAAAAATGATAAAAATTACAAAAATGATAAAAATGACAAAAATGACAAAAATGACAAAATGACAAAATGAGAAAAAATAAGAAAAAATGACAAAAATGACAAAAATGACAAAAATGACAAAAATGACAAAAATGACAAAAATGACAAAAATGACAAAAATGACAAAAATGACAAAAATGACAAAAATGACAAAAATGACAAAAATGACAAAAATGACAAAAATGACAAAAATGACAAAAATGACAAAAATGACAAAAATGACAAAAATGACAAAAATGACAAAAATGACAAAAATGACAAAAATTACAAAAATTACAAAAATGACAAAAATGACAAAAATGACAAAAATGACAAAAATGACAAAAATGACAAAAATGACAAAAATGACAAAAATGATAAAAATGACAAAGATGACAAAAAATGACAAAAATTACAAAAATGTCAAAAACGACAAAATTGGCATGGTTGACAATATGAACAATATTGACAAAAAAGACAAAAATTACAAAAATGATAAAAATTACAAAAATGATAAAAATTACAAAAATGATAAAAATGACAAAAATGACAAAAATGACAAAATGACAAAATGAGAAAAAATAAGAAAAAATGACAAAAATGACAAAAATGACAAAAATGACAAAAATGACAAAAATGACAAAAATGACAAAAATGACAAAATAGACAAAAATGACAAAAATGACAAAAATGACAAAAATGACAAAAATGACAAAAATGACAAAAATGACAAAAATGACAAAAATGACAAAAATGACAAAAATGACAAAAATGACAAAAATGACAAAAATGACAAAAATGACAAAAATGACAAAAATGACAAAAATGACAAAAATGACAAAAATGACAAAAATGACAAAAATGACAAAAATGACAAAAATGACAAAAATGACAAAAATGACAAAAATGACAAAAATGACAAAAATGACAAAAATGACAAAAATGACAAAAATGACAAAAATGACAAAAATGACAAAAATGACAAAAATGACAAAAATGACAAAAATGACAAAAATGACAAAAATGACAAAAATGACAAAAATGACAAAAATGACAAAAATGACAAAAATGACAAAAATGACAAAAATGACAAAAATGACAAAAATGACAAAAATGACAAAAATGACAAAAATGACAAAAATGACAAAAATGACAAAAATGACAAAAATGACAAAAATGACAAAAATGACAAAAATGACAAAAATGACAAAAATGACAAAAATGACAAAAATGACAAAAATGACAAAAATGACAAAAATGACAAAAATGAAAAAAATGACAAAAATGACAAAAATGACAAAAATGACAAAAAATGACAAAAATGACAAAAATGACAAAAATGACAAAAATGACAAAAATGACAAAAATGACAAAAATGACAAAAATGACAAAAATGACAAAAATGACAAAAATGACAAAAATGACAAAAATGACAAAAATGACAAAAATGACAAAAATGACAAAAATGACAAAAATGATAAAAATGACAAAAATGACAAAGATGACACAGATGATAAAAATGACAAAAATGACAAAAATGACAAAAATGACAAAAATGACAAAAATGACTAAAATGACTAAAATGACAAAAATGACAAAAAATACAAAAATGACAAAAATGACTAAAATGACTAAAATGGAAAAAATGACTAAAATGACAAAAAATGACAAAAAATGACAAAAATTACAAAAATGTCAAAAACGACAAAATTGGCATGGTTGACAATATGAACAATATTGACAAAAAAGACAAAAATGACAAAAATGATAAAAATTACAAAAATGATAAAAATGACAAAAATGACAAAAATAACAAAATGACAAAATGAGAAAAAATAAGAAAAAATGACAAAAATGACAAAAATGACAAAAATGACAAAAATGACAAAAATGACAAAAATGACAAAAATGACAAAAATGACAAAAATGACAAAAATGACAAAAATGACAAAAATGACACAAATGACAAAAATGACAAAAATGACAAAAATGACAAAAATGACAAAAATGACAAAAATGACAAAAATGACAAAAATGACAAAAATGACAAAAATGACAAAAATGACAAAAATGACAAAAATGACAAAAATGACAAAAATGACAAAAATGACAAAAATGACAAAAATGACAAAAATGACAAAAATGACAAAAATGACAAAAATGACAAAAATGACAAAAATGACAAAAATGACAAAAATGACAAAAATGACAAAAATGACAAAAATGACAAAAATGACAAAAATGACAAAAATGACAAAGATGACAAAGATGACAAAAATGACAAAGATGACAAAAATGACAAAAATGACAAAAATCACAAAAATGACAAAAATGACAAAAATGACAAAAATGACAAAAATGACAAAAATGACAAAAAATGACAAAAATTACAAAAATGTCAGAAACGACAAAATTGGTATGGTTGACAATATGAACAATATTGACTAAAATGACAAAAATGACTAAAATGACAAAAAATGACAAAAACGACAAAATTGGCATGGTTGACAATATGAACAATATTGACAAAAATGACAAAAATGATAAAAATTACAAAAATGATAAAAATGACAAAAATGACAAAAATGACAAAAATGACAAAAATGACAAAAATGACAAAAAAGGTAAAAATAATAAAAATGACAAAAGTGACAAAAGTAACAAAAATGACAAAAATGACAAAAATGACAAAAATGACAAAAATGACAAAAATGACAAAAATGACAAAAATGACAAAAATGACAAAAATGACAAAAATGACAAAAATGACAAAAATGACAAAAATGACAAAAATGACAAAAATGACAAAAATGACAAAAATGACAAAAATGACAAAAATGACAAAAATGACAAAAATGACAAAAATGACAAAAATGACAAAAATGACAAAAATGACAAAAATGACAAAAATGACAAAAATGACAAAAATGACAAAAATGACAAAAATGACAAAAATGACAAAAATGACAAAAATGACAAAAATGACAAAAATGACAAAAATGACAAAAATGACAAAAATGACAAAAATGACAAAAATGACAAAAATGACAAAAATGACAAAAATGACAAAAATGACAAAAATGACAAAAATGACAAAAATGACAAAAATGACAAAAATGACAAAAATGACAAAAATGACAAAAATGACAAAAATGACAAAAATGACAAAAATGACAAAAATGACAAAAATGACAAAAATGACAAAAATGACAAAAATGACAAAAATGACAAAAATGACAAAAATGACAAAAATGACAAAAATGACAAAAATGACAAAAATGACAAAAATGACAAAAATGACAAAAATGACAAAAATGACAAAAATGACAAAAATGACAAAAATGACAAAAATGACAAAAATGACAAAAATGACAAAAATGACAAAAATGACAAAAATGACAAAAATGACAAAAATGACAAAAATGACAAAAATGACAAAAATGACAAAAATGACAAAAATGACAAAAATGACAAAAATGACAAAAATGACAAAAATGACAAAAATGACAAAAATGACAAAAATGACAAAAGTGACAAAAATGACAAAAATGACAAAAGTGGCATGATTGACAATATGAACAATATTGTCAATAATGACAAAAATGACAAAAATGACAAAAATGACAAAAATGACAAAAATGACAAAAATGACAAAAATGACAAAAATGACAAAAATGACAAAAATGACAAAAATGACAAAAATGACAAAAATGACAAAAATGACAAAAATGACAAAAATGACAAAAATGACAAAAATCACAAAAATCACAAAAATGACAAAAATGACAAAAATGACAAAAATGACAAAAATGACAAAAATGACAAAAATGACAAAAATGACAAAAATGACAAAAGTGACAAAAATGACAAAAATGACAAAAGTGGCATGATTGACAATATGAACAATATTGTCAATCATGACAAAAAATACAAAAATGATAAAAATTACAAAAATTACAAAAATTAAAAAAATGACAAAATGACAAAAATGACAAAAATGACAAAAATGACAAAAATCACAAAAATGACAAAAATGACAAAAATGACAAAAATGACAAAAATGACAAAAATGACAAAAATGACAAAAATGACAAAAATGACAAAAGTGACAAAAATGACAAAAATGACAAAAGTGGCATGATTGACAATATGAACAATATTGTCAATCATGACAAAAAATACAAAAATGATAAAAATTACAAAAATTACAAAAATTAAAAAAATGACAAAATGACAAAAAGGACAAAAATGACAAAAATGACAAAAAAGGAAAAAAAAGTATAAAAATGACAAAAATGGCAAAACTGGCAAAAATGACGAAAATGGCAAAAGTGGCAAAAATGACATAAATGACAAAAAAAGGTAAAAATGATAAAAATGACAAAAGTTACAAAAGTAACAAAAATTACAACATTGTCGAAAATGAAAAAATGACAAAAGTGACAATAATGAAAAAATGAAAAAAATGACAAAAATGACAAAAATGACAAAAATGACAAAAATGACAAAAATGACAAAAATGACAAAAATGACAAAAATGACAAAAATGATAAAAATGACAAAAATGACAAAAATTACAAAAATGACAAAAATGACAAAAATGACAAAAATGACAAAAATGACAAAATGACAAAAATGACAAAAATGACAAAAATGACAAAAATGACAAAAATGACAAAAATGACAAAAATGACAAAAATGACAAAAATGACAAAAATGACAAAAATGACAAAAATGACAAAAATGACAAAAATGACAAAAATGACAAAAATGACAAAAATGACAAAAATGACAAAAATGACAAAAATAACAAAAATGACAAAATAGGAAAAAAAAAGTATAAAAATGACAAAAATGACAAAAAAAGGTAAAAATGATAAAAATGACAAAAGTTACAAAAGTAACAAAAATTACAACATTGTCGAAAATGAAAAAATGACAAAAGTGACAATCATGAAAAAATGACAAAAATGACAAAAAAAGGTAAAAATGATAAAAATGACAAAAGTTACAAAAGTAACAAAAATTACAACATTGTCGAAAATGACAAAAATGACAAAAGTGACAATAATGAAAAAATGAAAAAAAATGACAAAAATGACAAAAATGACAAAAATGACAAAAATGACAAAAATGACAAAAATGACAAAAATGACAAAAATGACAAAAATGACAAAAATGACAAAAATGACAAAAATGACAAAAATGACAAAAATGACAAAAATGACAAAATTACAAAAATTAAAAAAATGACAAAATGACAAAATGACAAAAATGACAAAAATGACAAAAATGACAAAAATGACAAAAATGACAAAAATGACAAAAATAACAAAAATGACAAAAATGACAAAAATGACAAAAATGATAAAAAATTACAAAAATGACAAAAATGAAAAAAATGACAAAAATGACAAAAAGACACTAATGACAAAAAATGACAAAAATGTCAAAAATGACAAAAATGACAAAAATTATGAAAAAGACTAAAATGACAAAAATGACAAAAATTATGAAAAAGACTAAAATGACAAAAATGACAAAAGTGACATTAATAACAATATTGTCAAAAATGACAGATGTGACAATAGCGACAAAATTGACAGAAATGACAAAAATGACAAAAATTATGTTAATGATGTTAATGACAAAAATTACAAATATTACAAAAAGACAAAAAAATGACAAAATGACAAAAAGACATAAATGACAAAAATGGCAAAAATGACAAAAATGACAAAAATTACAAAAATGACAAAAATGATAAAAAGACAAAAATGAAATGACAAATATGACAAAAATGACAAAAATGAAAAAATTGACAAAAATGATAAAAAGACAAAAATGACAAAAATGACAAAATGGCAAAAATGACAATCAAATGTGACATCAATAACATATTGACAAAAATGACAAAAGTTACAAAAGCAACAAAAAAGACAGAAATGACAAAAATTATATTAATGATAATCATGACAAAAAATTACAAATTTGTATTACAAAAATAACAAAAAATGACAAAAATTATATAACTGGTAGAAAATGATCAGTAAATATGATATTTTTGATAAACATTTTGAAATTCAAATAGGAACTTGTTAAAATGGTCCCAGATTATTGTATTTAGGACTGATTTTTTTTAAATAAAATTTCGATTCAAATTGTAAGGTTGATTAGAGCCAGCGGCCTTGACTCAAAGGTTAGAGCGTAAGTCTTTTTGGCCAAAGGTCCTGATATAGAATTTCGGTCATGGCATAAGTACAGTCGAACCTGGATAAGCGAAGGTTCAAGTTACAGAACTTTTGCTCTTGATTGAACATCTTAGAAAAAAGGTTAACAAAATAATTTGTAAAGGATGAGTCTTGATTCGGTCTCGCTTTTCGAAATCCTCTAAAAAAAGGATCTGTTATTTGTTTTTTAAATGTTTTACTTGAGTATATTAACTTTCGAAGTTTTCCTCAGTTCCACCTACGGCCTCAAAATATTTCAGAAATGTTGTTTGACCTTATAATTTCAATTTGAATAAAAAAATGCAAAAAAATGTAAATGTAAAAAAATGCGTAAAAAAAGAAATTCGTGTATTTTTAACATCATTTTATTTGTTAATGGAAAATACAAAACAATTCCGAACCCCATGATGAAGGTACCCGTAACACCTCAATAAAACATCAGTCCAATAAACAGAATATCTCGTAACGCTTAGCTTGAAATATACATCTTTTTATTCTCGAAATTTGAAATCGCTACCTTTGAGCTGAACATCGATCGCTTCTTGCAGACGAGTAATGTAATCGCTTGGTAATTCATCTTTGTAGCACCCAGTTTTTCCTTTTCTCATAAAACTAAAAACATGAAATACCGTTAATTGTTTATTGCTTTGAATTATGTGTAGAATTGCACTTACTCAAAATCAATCCGTCTGTTTCCCACAGAAGCGAGTGTTTTAACAAGAAGTGAATTGTTGGCGGATGGGTTTTCTGAAATAATGAAAAATAGAATTTAACGTCCTATATCGAACTCATGAAAACAAGCAGGAGGCAGAATTTTTAGTTTAAATTTAATCAGATAAAAGGTACATTTTTTTCCAATCGTACTTTCTCGCCATTTATAATTTCACTCCCACTGTTGATACTACAAAACATAAGATCTCATGTGTTGCATAATACATTTTATGCGTTAAAAAATTGAAGACATCATTTACCTTTCATGGTGTCAAATGATAGATGATGAGCGAGTTGGTTTAATTGTTCCTCGGTGAAAGATTTCTTGAAAAACTCACTAACTTGTTTAACAATCTGCTTCAAATCCTGTTTGCAAAAAAAAAAACAAAGATAAACAATAAAATCGCTAAGAAATCTCGTCTTTATTACCTTCTTCATATCCTCAAAATGAAGAAAAAGCACATGATCTCGGTGGCGAATGTTCCAAAAGTCTAAAGTATGCTGAACTTGGGGGCACCAGAGTACTTGGTTGGTCAAAAGTGCCTCTAGGAACACTTTATTGTCCCCTTGAAAAGCATGAAGATGACGATAGTGATGCATATACGAAACTGCAACATCCTTCGGATTGCGAGCACAATAAACAATACGAGGCTTCACCGTCCACAGCTGACGCGGAAGTAGGGCCAGAGGAAGGTGGGACTTGATGTGACGCGGACGCGGAAGTTTTTCCACTTGCTCAAGAGTATCACCATCATATTTCTTAATAATCCACGACAATCTGAAATAGATTACAATTAAAAACATTAATTGTTCTTAAACTCTATTAAAAATTTATATTACTCAAAAAATATAGACCGTTGTAGTAGATTGACGTTACGCGCTGTTTCGTAATCCAAATTATGATCAATCAGCCAAACCATTTCCTGGGTCCATGTTGTACCACATTTGGGAAAAGTTACAATCCAAACATCATCTTCGTACACTGTAAAATTGTGAATTCTTTCCGCTGCCTGTAGAAATTTGCTACTCACAACACAATGCGCTGGTCGGATGTTACGTTCACCAACCGGAAGTTCAGAGGTATCAGCCAATTCGATCTCGATCTGCTGGTCGTGCATTCCAGTGTCCAGATGAGGGATCAACTCGGATTGCATAGTTTTGTAAGAAAAAACTGCCATTTTTTTCACCAAGTCTGAAGCTATCGAGGTCTGTTGTTAAACTGAAACGCTTCCTGTAAGGTGCATATTAAAATTGCTGAACGAAAGCCTGCTGACTATGCTATTTGCATTGGCGCTCTCTCTGGCGGGGTGAGATGTGCTATGGAGTGCCAACACTCGATGATTGACGCTTTCACTTTTATGCCATCGTATTGTGGTTCCTCCCAAAAATTCAACACGCTGGTCACTCAAGTGAGCACTGGTCTAGTGGCACTTTGTTGTGAACTGAGAATGACATTGGTTGATCGTTATTCAAAACTATTTCCAAAAATGCTCACTCATTGAGGCTTAAATGAGCAGGCAAAGTGCCACTTTGTAGCATAAAATGTTTAACAAACATTTTTCCCATTTATAAACAGCTTAGAATTGTTATCTCTAAACAACTTGTTTCTATACCTTGAAGGTTCATATTAGAATTGTAAAAACAAAAACGGTTAATCTAATTTAATTGCTCTTGTTGATTCATCTTACCTGACAAGTTTGAGACGTAGTAGAAAATTGTACGTCGTGTTAAGTTTTCATGTTTTTTTTTATTTTACTCAACTATTCCATATTCTTCGTTTGTTTGAAAGGGGTTCTAAAGGAAATTGATGTATGCCTATTGACAAAATAGGATATCATTCAAATCTCTAAAACAAGCATGATACCCTACTACCGTACCTGTTATGAAAACTTCCTCATGATAATTAATAAGCAAACTCGTGCTAGTTTGTTTAATGATCGTTGATTTAGTACAGAGCTGATTTAACCTTTTAATGAATAGAGTTGTTTGAAAACGACACTGGAATAAAATTAACTCGGAAGCGTGTGGATATTTTTGAGTAAAAGTCTTTGGCTGGTTCGTTATTACTGATTCATCTATATATAAAACTGAAAAGTGATTTGCGTGTATGTTTGTTCGTTCGGATTACATTTTTTTATGGCGTTACGAATTTGTACCAACTTAGGTATAACTACTCCAATTGAATCGGAGGTGGTCGTAGCATACTGTATATCACGTATTATTATTCTGAGAGCAAGTTCACTAGTGTTGGGAAAAAGTGGTAGAAATTTTGTCACTTTTAACACATTTTGAAAATTTTGCCATGCAAAAACATTTTCAAGATCTGTGGCCTTCAAGTTATTTAACAACACGTGTTGTAGTTTCACATGCTGTGATGCAAATATAGCAATATTTCTATAACATACGGCTGAAATAGAAACAGTGCTGTAAAAAAATACAACGCCCAAAGATCTTGAAAACATTTTTGCATGGCAAAATTTTCAAAATGTCAAAATGTCTGAGCGATTTTCGATTCAAAATCTGCAATTTAGAAGTCATGGCATTCATTTTTCAAAGATTTTTTTTTGGCTATAGTGGGTTTGTTTTTCATCTTGACGCATAGCAAGCAATCATCCCGAGAGCAAGTTCACTGGTTTTGGGAAAAAGTGATAGAAATTTTGACATTTTAAAAATTTGACCATACAAAAATGTTTTAAAGATCTTTGGGCACGCGGCATAACAGCATGCGAAACTACAACACGTGTTGTTAAATAACTTGAAGGCCACAGATCTTGAAAATGTTTTTGCATGGCAATATTTTCGAAGTGTGCTAAAAGTGACAAAATTTCTACCCCTTTTTCCCAACACCAGTGAACTTGCTCTGAGAGGATAGTAACCAAAGCACACTGATCAGGGATCGCTAGGAAAATTTCGCATAAATTTGGGCGCCTTTTTCTCACCCAAGCATGTTTTCAATGCACATGGTGATGATATGCAAACTAGATTTAATTTTTTTTAGGCTCCTTGCTAAATTGTACCGCACATGGCGACGTAATGTGATGTGATTGCCTTCTAACTTTTCTTCGGTTTTGAGCATATTGTTCCGGATTCGCATTTTGCTGATAAAATCAAAACCAAAAGACCGATTTTCAAAAATAATGCCATTTTATGTTTTGTGTTAATGATCGCAACAATTTTCGTATCAAAAATATGATTTTTTTTTCTGATGCACATGAGGCAATAGAAATATTGGACATGGGTATCACAATTTTGCGGGTGTTTTATAAAAAATGAAAGCGGGAAGGTTGACATACAATTGTTTTAATCCATTACATCTAAAAGGAAAAATTTGAAGCAATTTGATCAAAGAAATGAAAATAAATTTTTTTTTAAGAGATTGGATGCGAAATTTTTTTAGCATGTACAATTGTGCACAGAGGGTGTATTTATAGAAGATATTTAAAAGAAAAAAAATACAGTAACACTGTTTTTTAATAGAACATCTATTTTTTCAAGAGTCATTTTCAGGCAAAATTGAAATATTTGGTTGGTGATTCCGCATACACTTAAATTTTTTTGAAGATTTGTTGTTCAATTGTTTTAATTTGTATCTGTATAATTGATTCAGTGCAATGGACAAGCAATGTTTTTTTTTAAATTTTTTTTTATTTTTTATATATTTCTGTTTCAAATTGTTCTATTCTGAAACTTTTAAAAATCATAGACCCGAAAGAAGATAACATGAAAAATTTAAGCTAGATCGAACAGTTGTAGGGACTTGCATTGAATCTGAATTGTGAATGGGATTTTAAGACAGGAGGATTCAGGAGAAGAAGTTATTACGGAATCCGAAAAAATGACCGACCTGGAACTTTGGCGACGACTTTTAGCATGAAAAAAAATAGAACACGAATTGGAACTTGAAACATTTTAACCCTTGCCCAACAAGGCAAGCTGGCTCAACTTACTTGCTGTTAAAAAACAAATTTTTTTAAACTACGTTTACTTTTGAAGATTTTTTTCCTTAATTTTCCTTTAGCTTAAATCAGAAAAACGTTTCAACTCCAAATCTCACTAAGATAAGTGTCATCACAAAAATGTTATTGCGGTTCCAAATATACTTAAACTTTTTTTTTTTTTTTATAAAATTCACTAAAATGTTTCCACTAAAGAAAATCTTAAGTTAATAGATTCATACATGGATTCAAAAAATTCCAGATAATTCTTATAATTTCAGATAATTTAAAATTAACTATTTAAAGTGGTGTTTTAAAACCTGTTCAGTTGTGTTATTCGTTATAAAAAAAATTACTCCAACAGCATTCAGCAATGACTTAACTACTTCTCCGTTGGTACGTAGTCTAGTGAAAGTCGAGATAGACATGCACTGCATTTTCATGGCTTTTTAACATTTTAGCTTTGCAATACTTTGTTTAATCTGAGTGCTCTAATTCTCGCGCAGTTCTTGTTCAAATGCTGTTTCTGAAAAAGAATCAGATTTTCTTTTTTCAGTAGTTAGCTATCTATGTATTGTTAAAATTGTGTAATTCACCTTATCGATAATAATATTTAACACTAGAAGGGCCAACAAATTGAATATATGTACATATTCGGACCGTGAACAGTCAGAATGACTGGTGAACTTAAATATTACAGACTATTTTATTTATCGAATTTAGAAAAGTTTCCACCATTAGTGCACGGAATCACTTCATTTCCGTAAAGTTGACGAATCGTAAGAATTAAGTACATATTTCTATAAATTTTCTAAAAAAACATGTTTTATTAATATGGCAATTGACTATGGAAGCACGGTTCCAACTCAATTTTGTCGCAGCAGGAGTTTTCTAGCACCCACTGTTCTCTAGTTCTTATGCAAATAACAAATATTGGTTTGTTGAAGCTTCAAAAGAAAAGTTTTTATATAAATACAGTAATTTATCATGGGTGCCGCCATTCAACTAACTTTTTTGCGTACTTAAGACGAAGAATATATCTACTATAGGTTCGGAAGAAAATTTGGGTAAAAAGTAAATGGTGGGGTTATTACGTATATGGATGCACGGATTTTCTTCATTTTATAAAAAATTAGTCGTTTTTGCTTATTTTAGAAGTACATCTTGTTTTAATAAATCTATAAATCTACCATTAACGTCCACGACGATTTCTTTAAGAAACGTTTAACCTGCGAATCTTAATACTCTAAAATCTTTATTCAACGCTTTAAATTCAATGGGTTACAAATGGATTGGGAAGGCTCTGTTATTGTTTAAAACGTCCACCCAGGTCACTGGTTGTTCAAGAAGTGAATTCAGATCACAAACTGGATGTATGTTCGACCAACCATATTGTCATCATAGGATGTATGAATCTCTAAGCTACGTAGTTTTAGGGTTGCTTAAAGTATTTTATGCTTATTATTTTTAGACTCAACAGGCTCTGTCATTTTGAACACTCGGAACTTTAAGTTTGATGGAGTCAAAATCATGGCTTTGGTCATACATTGATCGCTTCGATCTATTTTATTTTATTTTATTTCAGTTGTTAAAAGAGGGTAGAATAGAAAAGTTTTTACAGACAAAATTTGTAGACGTAATATTTACTATGAAAAATGGCTTTCTATATTTCATTTAAATTTTAATAAAAATCTTTCACCTCTCTCTTTTTTTGGTATAGATAGATTATCGAGATCGGGAAATTCAAAGATTAGGTGCCTTATTAGCCGGTGGACGGCCAGCTGCAGCTTTAGCTAAGGATTGTTGCTATAAAAATATCAGTACACTTTCAATAGACGTAGAAAAATTACAATCAGAGAAAATGACAATTCAAAACCAGCTTCAAGAAGTACTTGACAGTCAACAAAATGCCTCAAAAAAAATTCAAAAGCTTTCGGAACGTAATCGATTGTTGGAACAAGAGTTAAAAGAGATTGAAAATGTGGCACTCAACGTAGAGTCTGAAGCAAATTTGAACATATTAGATCGGGATAAACAAAATTCCGATTTACGTTTAAAACTGCAGCAATCAAACATAAGAATCAAAGAGTTGGAAACATTGTTGGAAGTGAAATCCTTGCAGACAGGTCCCTCAAGTTCATCAGCTTCGTTAGGGTCTGCTGATTTCACTTTGAATACTGCTTTAAAACAATCGAGTGAAGAAAAACGTGTTTTATACACACAGTTGAACGAACTTCGTCAGAGGGAGCAAACGTTACTGTGCGATTATGAAAAACTCAAAAACAAATATTGGAAAACTAAACTGAAGCTTTCGAATAACCATGAGGAAGTTCAACACGATTCGAGTAGGTGGAAGGATAAATTTGCTGCTCTGGAAGAATCGCATAAAACAATGAAATCCGAACTTGATTTTTTAAGCGATGAAAATAAGCAGTTGCGCGAATCACTGTTGAGACTTCAACGAAATTTCACCGAAAAAGATATGAAAATTTCTCAATTAGAAAGTGAGCTTAGTTTAAGCAAGAAAGGCCTCAATTGCGGTGGCCGTTTAAAAACTGCAGATTCAGCAACTTCCGCTCAATCTTCATTATCTGTGCAGTCAGCTTTCCATCGAGTGGAACGAGAAAGAGATGCTGCTAAACGGGAAGTACAACAACTGGAAATTGAAAGGAACTCGCTACGCGACAAATTAAAACTTGCCACAAAAAGCCAACAGGAAGAAAAAGCAAAGCACGAGGAAGTTATTTTAGGATATAGTGCTCAAATTGCGAATTTAGAAGCTGAAAAACGTGATCTTCTTTGTGGTCAAAATTCTTCGCATACAACAGTACAGCTCGTGCGGGAAGAAAACCAGGACTTGAAAAAACGGTTGAAAGAAAGTGAAGACAATTTCAGTAAGCTCAAAACAAGTCACTCGCAGCTGAAGATTTTGCAAGATCAAACCGAACGCGCTCTGACACAGCAACAAAGCCGTTTGCTGTGTTCCGAAAATCAATTAGATAGTGCGGAGGCAAAATTGTGCGAAGTTGATGGAACTATAGAAAATGCGCATAAGGATATTAGTAAACTGAGAGGAGACATCAAGATTTTGAAGGCTTCAAACGCTTCATTGCAGCACGAAAACGATAAATTATTGGTAAGATGTTAAAGCCCGAGAATGACGTTTTATGTTACAAATTTATTTTTTTCAGGCAGAACTAGATAAAAAGACCGAAAAATTGTTTGTCATTGAGGCTGAACTGAGCAACTATAAAACAGAGCGATCAGGGATGAGAGATACAATCAATCGGCTTCAAAAGAAACTCGAGTAAGTGTTTTTTTGGTAATGTTTCGTTTTTGTTTTTATTTTATTTTATTTTATTTAATTTTTCAACTAACCTATTCAGTCGATACTGACGATTCACTGAAATATCTCGGTTGCAAATATTTTTTTAAGATTCATGGCACTCGTTTACAACGTTATGTATAGACTTAGGTTGTCTCGTGCATTGCAACTTCAAAGCATAATTTGCAGTACATTATCGCCAATCTGTTTATAATTTTTTTAAACTAGTGTTATTCCGTTGGTTTAACTTTCTAGCTGGCAGTTCAATAACTTTCGGTTTCCATCGGTGCTAATCCAAGAAGACTCATAAACCATCTAAAATGAAGAATATTCCAAAGATTGTCAATTTTGGAAACATTTATCTAAATTGTGCGATTAATACCATCATTAAGGAAGGATTTACCATGCTGTTATTTAGGAATTTTAATGTTTAGGTTACCTACCGTTAGTTATTAGTAATTTCCGTGTTAGAACTATAACATTTTCTTAGAAAGATCCTAGCGTTAGATTTTCTGCTTTTGAATTTCTAAGATGAATACTATTCAAATACCTGGCAAGACCAATACTGGGTGGTTGACAACCAATTACGCCATTTTGCAACGGAGCTTCGTATGGGGTATATCCAGGTCTGCACACACACATGGCGGCACGAATTTTAGTCGGTACTTTTTTAGCTTCTAACCACTGACCAGGACCACAAGGTCCACGAGTATAAAGCTTATAACATTGTTTGCTGATTTCTACCATATCAGGTGTACTATCACACGCACTTTTAGGAACATCGTCTTCTGTGCATGATTGGTCAAGATTATGAATAACTCCAGAGCAACCACAAATGCCATTGTATGAAATTCCATCCAAAGAAGGGCGCGTTGTGAAGTCAAATATGACGACTTGATGTAAACTACATGGACCTTGAGATCCTATTCTGTAGCAAGTTTTTTCATGAGGAAAGTAAAGTCTTCCTTTTTCGCAAGGATTTTTCATGCACTCATTAGAATTCATAACAAACGATCCAGGTTCACAAGGCCCCTGGGTGTAAAGTTTGTAACAGTATCCATCTTTCCATTTGACATAGTTCTCTTTACATCGGCATTCCGCTTTCATCGATGTGACCTCTTGTTGACCCCGTTTGTCAGCTATAATGAAAGAATGTCCAATTGGGCATGGACCAATTGTTCCAAGTTCATAACATAGGTTTGTTTCGTTATGAAAATGTGGCAGTCGTTGATGGCAGGCACATTTCTTTGAAGGTAGAAACAGCTCTCCTGATCTCAAACATGGACCTTTGGTGAAAAATTCGTGACAACTTTCCGTTTCTTCGTGGAAATAGTTGCTTAGCTCACCATCGTTCTCGCACTACAATTAAAAAATATTATTCAAGTAGTAGATAGATATCAGGAATATAATTACATATGACTTACCTTGCATCTTGCGATGCCGTTATTATCTAAACTAATGAGTTTTCCTTTAGGACAAGGTCCTTTGGTGTATAGTTGGTAACATTTATTGTCTTTTGGCCAATGTACCATTCCGGTTTCACAAATTTCTGTTGTTTTGCATATACCCCAACGTTGTTTAGGTCTTGAAATGGAAAAAATTGGCTTAAAATTTCGAAGCAAAAATTAACTACCTTACATGGCACTTTTGACCTCCGAATCTGCTATTGGTGCGAAATACTGGCCGAAGTCGCATGGTCCTCGTTCGAAGAGAGTGTGGCACTTTTTGCTAAGGGGTGATTGTGCCGTACCTGGAGGGCACCTGCACTCAGCCGTTGAACCAGTACTTGTGTGACCAACCCCGACTGGGCTAAGTTCCATCGTGTCCGGACATGGATATCCAAGTTGAAATATTTTAAAACATTTTTTCAATGGTGCCCAATAAAGCAACTGCCAGCCTCCCGGTTCACTGGCGCAAGGATTTTTGTTTGGATCACTCCATGGCGGAGGGACGATGGCAGCTAGCGACGAGGATTGTAAGTTGTAGAATGTAAGAATACACACCCAAACGGATGCATACTTCATCACAGATCTGAAAAAGAACATAAAAAGTTTGTTGAAATTAAAATATTTTTACATAAAAAAGATCTTTAATTCTGAGATTTTTTATCTTTTTTTCATTATATATACCTACAAGATCTTGATGTTATGGTGCAATCATAAAATCCCTCTAGTTTATCAACCGATCTGTACAATGTTTATTGTTTTGGTTACCTCGTAACGTAACTAACATATGATTAACAGACAATTTTCAGCTACAGTCACTTTTTTCAATCTACATTTTATCAAATTATTTCAACTTTACGATTTTTTCATTCGACTTTGAAAGTCCTTAAAAATAAACGATTTAACTTCAAGGGTTAAAAACAACTGGTACGGATAAGGGCTAGAAGAAAGTCATATTTCCCTATTTTTTTATCATTAAAGAAACGGTAAATATTAGTTTTTTCTACCAAATGTTGAGCGAGATAGAACAATAATAAAAATAAGTATGAAAGGATGGGAAAAGATTCTTATATGATCAACTTATAATAATCCATCGTTGGAATTTAAACCACTGTTTAAACTGTTAAAGCCACCATAAGAAACTGGTAAAGCATAAGGACAACTAATCGTTTGACATAGCAAATGTACCAACGACAAAAGCTTCCTCAAATTTCCACACCTTACCATTTGGAAGGCCAATGTCAGCCCGGCCGTATGTGGATAGATAGAAAAAAACGAATAGGTGAGTTTTAGCGGGTCACACAACAAACACACGATCCGGTGATGTGTTTCTTTTTGTAATTGATATGCGGCACAAGGCGATGAACAAACCGGTTGATCAAAATATCAGTAGAATGATTTTTTTTTGTGTCTGGTAAAGATTTCGGTTGAATGGCCGTACCCTCCCTACCACAAAGTTTGACCGATATTCAAGATTTCTATTCAAACCTGATGACCATGAGCAACCGATGTTAAACTAAATAGATGTTTAAACTTTAGTATGATCAATGAATGCTAAAATATAGATTAATAATATTTGATTTTGCTAGAACGTGATATTTTAATAGAATTCAGATGATCAACAACTTGCATACAGTTGTCCATCTACAGCTTTTGTTCAAATCAGAAAATAAAAATGAATGAGAAAAATTTGATAAATTCAATCAAATAAAATCTCCATTTGAAGGCGAGGTAGATTATTTGAATCACTTTCGTTTTATTAGTTTTTCCAGAAATTAAAATCCAGTTGTCAAAAACTACAGCTAAGTGAAGTTTAAAAGCATGGGAAAACTGCATATGGACCTGCATATGGACCTGCATATGGACCTGCATATGGACCTGCATATGGAAAATTTTCAATTTGGTAGTCTCAGAAATCCTTGATCGATGTGTTTTCGATCTAAAAATCTGATTAGCAGTAAGGTCTGAGAGTTACCATCATTCTGGATTGATTTGTTTGAAGAAAAAGAATATCCTAAGTTAGGTAGAAGAGATGAAACATAAAACCCGTCTAAAGGCTGTGTTAGGGAAACAACAACAACAATTTAAAAAAATATTTACTAGGTATATGCAGTTCTCCTAGAAGTTTGGAATATCTCAGTTATATGTGGAACAATTATAACAAAAACTTATATAAAAATATAGTTTTTTTATGAATCTGTTTAAAATAAAGCTACACAAATACAATAAACTTATAATTTCGATTTAAGTGTTTTATCATCTCCGTTTTTGCCGAAAATAAGCTGCTAAGGTGTAGCTCCTGAACTTATCACTGTTATATGAAATAAAAACAAAAATTTAGCGTTTATAAATTCAGATTTTTGCATTAAAAACGGTATATTTACAAGAGTTAGTTTCATCAAAACATTTTTTTTTTTAAATCCTGAAACACATTTGAACGCTGCCGGATATGGTTCAATGAAAAATTTAAATTTCAAATTAATTCTTTCAGGAAAGTGAAATGTTGTGTTTCGGAATAATTCCCGAATTTTGGTCAGATTTGCTCGAATATTGTCCGGTTTTTGGATTGGGAAAACTGAAATCAAATGTCGGTTTCTTCCAGGTTTTTCAAAAATAGTCTGGAACTGCACGACCCGTATAAGGTTCAAGTGGGCACCAAAAGGAAAACTGTACACATATTCATACTTTATCCTAGCAGTGATTTTTTTTAAATTTGAAATCTTATTAATTTGGAATACGAGATGTTTATTTAGAATACTAGCTGATCCCATACGAACTCCGCTTCGCTTTCAATTCAGAATATATCATGAAAAGTTTGAATGAATGTCAATTGCCCGGAATTTCCCAGATGCATTGTTAAGCAACAATTGCAAAAATGTTTAACACTTAATATGGACGATCACTTTTTCTGCCGTTTGCTATTAAATTTGAAATCAGGAATCAATCCCCCGTGCCAAAAAAAACCCCGGATATGAGTTTTCTTCTCGATGCGATACAAACTCACCTTATTATTGCAAAAACAAATTTAACAGTTAATATGCACGATCCTCTTTTTTGTCGTTTTATACAAATATTGAAACCAGAAATCAATTGATCGTCCCAACCCCCGTGCATAAATTTCAACTGGATCCTGGATCGTTGCATCAACGCTATTATTGTCACAAAATTAAACCCCTTTTGGTGATCTCTTCCCTGAGAACGCTGGTGTGCAAATTTTCAAACCAATCCATTGCATAACAACGTCAATATCGCGAAAAATAGTGAAAAATAATGAACCAGCAATCGATTGTCCATTTCTAAAAATATCCGTCCGCAAATTTTCATCTTAATCCGATTTATAATAACGTCAATATCACAAAAATGTTTTAAAATTTCATATGGACGACCCCTCGACCCCTGACCCAAAATTCAATATCTGAAATCAATTGCCCATCGTTCAAAACCCTCATGTGCAAAATTTCATCACAATCCGACAAACAACATCAATATCGCGAAAGCAATATCTGTCTTGAATGGACGATCTCCTTCAAAAGGAGTGATCCGAAAATCTGAAAACATTGTTCATCATTCTTGGTCCTATTGAGCATCCATGCCAAATTTCAGCTCTCTAGCTCTTAAGACGGCTGAGCCTATACAGGACAAACAAACAAACAAACCCACAGGAAATGCTTTATATATACCTATAGACTAAATTGGCCAAATTGGGTACCGAGATTAAGGGTTTTTTGGAATGAGGAATCTGAGACTTTGGGTTTTTGGATTTGGGAATAAAGAAATTGAATTTCAAATTTCTTAATTCAAAATTGTTAATAAGCAAATGAGCATTTAATGTCCAGAACTCTATTTTGGATTTGCAATTTAATATTGCGAATTTGAATTTGGATTTCTTTGCTTGTGAATTTAAGATTTGAAACTCAGAATTTGTTATATTTAATAAGAAATTGAAAGTAAAGTAAACTAATTAAAGTTTAATCTGGAAATGAAATTTGAATTCATTTTTTTGAATGTATATGTAATTCGAATTTAAAAATTGAGGATTTATAATAGATAATTTGTAAAAAAACATATTTGTAGTCCTGGCAAATTGGTTGGTTTTAAATGATTGTTGGAATTGAACTTCTTTGTATATGATAATTTTGAGTCGTGGTTCAATTCAATTTTCTCGTTGCATAATCCTCTCAGGACTACCAACAGCATTTTCCCATCGTCACTGCAGAGATTCTTCAAGCTGTGTTCAACTATAGTGCGTATCAATTGAAGGATTAACCCATACTGAACATAAGAAAAATATACCTGAGCAAGAGAGCAACATCAATGATGTTAAACAAACTAATGTACCATTTTCGTTTTGCTAATACACGAAATCGAAAAAATGTTAGCTACACTTTACTGGTCTACCGATGTAGAAGGTTATGCAAAACTCATGAGGGTAGGAGGTGAGCCTAAATACTGACTATGGTGATGCTGAGATGCAAAAAGAAGAAAAACTAGTTTCGAAGCAATGGCAAAGCTCAAGCCTTTCAATTACCGATTTTTTTTATCATCATCACAAACTCAATACACGGTTAGATGACTGGGCTATTTGCCGAACAATAGTTTTTTTTTGGTTTTTGGGGGACCTTTTAATCAAAGATTAAGATTTGGGGCTATTCAGAGATGAGAATACATTGGTTCTCCCATGCACATATTTAAAAATGAAGCATTTTAATTTAAATTGATGGTCGAGGTACACTTTCCACTATATACAGCACATTCTCAGTTGGCATTATTTGGAACATGAAGCTAAGAATTGAAAAGACCAGGTTGATCATGACCCACCTACACTTTATTACAGTTGTAAATACTGTTGCATTGTACTTCATTTCCCACCATGACGTTTAACACAGATAGTGACAGTTCAAATTCATCTCTATTGTTGCAATGGCTCTTGCTCAGAATTATTTTTTTAATGTATGTTTTTTTAAAGGTATTAATTAAGCTTCATGTTACATTTATTTATCATGTTATTTCTGATATAAATATTGCTATTGGTAATCTAAGGTTTCAATTAACAAAAAAAATCTTGGCTCATGAGTATTGATTGTCTCATGACCAAAGAAACGAATCATCTGATCATGTTATAGAATATATCTACTTACGTCTACAAAACTTAAATTAAATTAATGATGATTATGTTTAGTTTGTTAGTGTAGCTTACAAATGATAAATTTGTTTATTGAAAAGTGTTTCAAGCGCTTAGCAACGTTGTTCATATGCACAATGGTAGCAAATGCAACAATGGCAATGTTATTAAAGAAAAGCGTCATGCAAAAAATTTTAAATTGATTTTTTTTTAAAAGCTAAAAGACTCATCAACATTTAAAACTTCGAAATTTGATGCTTTCTTAAAATAACTAGTGTCAAACTTTTGACAAACGAGGATAACATTTCTAATATCTAAGGATTGACTCTTTAAATTATACACATCTAGATTGAAAAAAAAAGTTTTTTTTAATCACTGTACTGCCGCTCCAAGCAAAACTGTCCCATGTGACTTTTGGGTCATTTTCACTTTTTTGCTGGAAACGGTCCCTTTAGTGTTAACTTTCAAATAAAAACAAAAACCAGTACACTTGGTTCTAAAGTGTCACACGAAGCATTTTTTGGTCTAATTTTCCGTTTGTAGTAGCAAATGTTACTTTTTTTTGGCAGAAATCATTGTAAAATGATAAACTTGAACTGTTCACTACGAAAAAATGTAGGTGAATTTTTGGTTTGAGAGAAAAATTGGATATATAGCTGAAATTTCAATCTCGTTTGGACAATTTGGCTTGGAACGGCAGTGTACCTAACAAATATTTTTGTCAGAAACACATTTTTGCCAAAAATTTACTTGATTATTTATTTTGGGTGGTCCAAAATGCAATCAAAATTTTGAAATTTTTATGGAATATGGCAAAGAAAATGGTATTCGTGGTATTTTTGTCATTTTATATAATTGTTGGAGGTTTACTTAATTTTTCTCATTGGAAAATTTTCAAGGGTCAAAATTTTAAAACTCACACTCCTGAATCGAGTCCGATTGAGCTGGAATTTTTATAGGAACTGCTCAAGCTTGCTTGGTATGGTGTTTAGCGCTTGTATAAGGATGTTTATAAATCAAGGTCATAATGTACTATGATCATTAAACACGTATGACAACTGGTATAACAAAACAAGGAAACCAAACACCATGACCCGCCCACCATTGCAGTTGGAATATGAACGGCGTCAATACTGTGGTGAATTTGTATTAGACTGAGTCGACTTGGAGGCATTTTCGAATTTCTCAAACCATGAGGTCTTCGTTTGGGTTCAAAACTCATCCATGATGTTTTGCATAATTTTAAAGTAAGCACTTAACGTTTATATGAGTAAATTTTAACATTTTGGTTTGTATGTGAAAATTTTATATTTCTTTTCGAAAAACGAACATAATTTTTCTTTTTATAAATCCGCTGAAGGAAATTTTCTGCTGAACAACTGTCGAAGACCGTAACTTATTATCTAGTCAGATAACCGGGTTATAACCTGCTAAATGAAGGTTTGCCTTCGGAAATTAAAGAAAAATAATTTAGGATTCAGAACAAAGTTCTGAAAATGATTTTGCGGCTTTCACCTTGGCACAGCACCGAAGATCTTCATCGGATTGCAGGCATTGAATCTATCGAAGAGATGGCCAACAAAATCATCTCCAACTTCAGAGGCAAATCGATGCAGTCTTCCATCGCAGAGATTCGTTCTCTTTATGTTTAGTTTAATTTTAAGATAGTGTTTAGTTTTAAGTATAAAATATTTTTGCTATTACAGGATGTTCTCCTACATTAAAAACTTGATTGCGCTCAGCAAATTTAAATCTTATAAATAAATTTTTATAATCTAGTTACTTATAGGGCTATGAACAGTTCATTATTGAGCTGAACACCTAGTTTAATGCAATAATGTAATATAAGTGTAATCATGATTTGATACAAATAAAGACATATTTAAAAAAAAAAAAAAAGAAAAATAATTTGCTCATACATACATGTTTTTCTTCAAATTAGTTTTTCGGGTTTGATGTAGTTGCCTCCAATCTCTAAGTTATCTGAAGAGATACTTATATACGGTCTTCGGTGAAGTTGTTCAAAAAAAAGAAAATTCAAGAAAATTTACTATAGAGAATTGGCACACAAATGATTAAATAGGTAGCTCGGTTCTACAGTGAAAAGAAAAATCATGATCGTTATTAGAGCAAAATGTTAAATCGTCCCATACAAACTGAAAAATTAAAATTTACTCTTGTATACGTTACTTTTAATTTTTGCAAAAAAAACACGTGGATGAGTTTATAACCAAAAGGAAGCATTTTAGACCTCGGGATCTGAGAAATTAAAAAAATGACCCTAAATCGACACAGTCTAATGTGTTTGTGAATGATATCAAATGCATCCAAGCCATTCCGTCGATACAAATTCAAATCATTATAGTTTTAGATCAATACACTGTTCTTGGTTTTTCATTATTTGATTGAACTCCTCGATTGGTGTTTTTTCTTTAGTTGAAACTTAAAATAACATGAACGAGCGTATGTACCTATGTATGCAAACAAGGCTTTTTGAGAACCCACCATTCATTAGCAACCAGTTCAAAGCAGTCTACAGCAATAATGTGGCAAAGCCTGAAGCATTTGTTCCGCTTCATTAGCACAAATCTGTGGCAAAGCGTTTTCTACTTATTGTGGAACAAATCATGTTTCGGTGTTTATCAATTTTGCCTCGAAGTGAGCTTATGAATTAAAGGTTGTTTGGGTTTATCAATTAGCTCAATCGTATCATCTGGACGAATATATACAATCAGGAGTCCTGATTCAGGACTGCTGATCAAGATTCATCAGCAAAATGTGTAAGATTTTTTTTGTAAGACTTCTTTTCTTAATATACATATAGGTAATAAGCCTTCCACGACTCAATATTAGAAATCTATGGGTATTCCCTCCCAATTATAATGAAATTATCTCTTAAAATTAAACTTGACATTTATATAAAGTATAATCTTCCAGTTCAAAATGTTCATTGAAAGTGCATTGTTTATATTTTCTGAAGGCAATGAAAATTGAATTTTTAGTTTAAGAAATTTCTTAACACATTTTAAAGATGAGAAACTTCTTGAATTCAAAAATAATTTTTCCCTCACTTCAGAAAATATTGCTGATATAAACAATGAACTTCAATTCAACATATTAAACGGACAATAAACAATTGTTTGCTTAAATAGCTGTGGAACATAAAAAAAACCTTGCACTTCAGATAGGTACATTGACGTGTTGTTAGTTAACTAAACATAAAAAAAAACAAATCGATACGAAGATGAGGGCCACATCTTGGGAGTAGCAAATGGTTGGGTAAATGCCGATAAATGGCAACCATTATATAGGTTTCGGGGCCTTTCGCGCCACCAAACACGTGATGAATTTGTTTTGACGGCATAAACTGGTGTGTAACATCTTCTGTTTGCCAGAGGGGGGATGCCGAAGTACACAAAATTTTACTGCGCACTGCCACTTATACGCGGTTTTTTTCAAATCTGTATAGAATGTGCCGTTTTCTACACGTTAGCCTCTTATCTGTACAGATTATTTTTATGGTTTTAGGCTTAAATTTCCATAAGATTGGTTTTATGGTGGATCAAGGAAACTTAAGTTTTTCTTCTAACGAA